>NC_053125.1:19535356-19837856 GCF_010015445.1 Perca fluviatilis
GGTCTATGTTGCATGTGAATCCATTTATTTTCCCCAAGGAAGAACAGGGATACACTGTGCTAGGTTCAGTAAACATCTTCACTCTCCACTCAGTGGAGTTTCCCTCACAGCTCAGTGACAGAGACTCTTTGTTAAAGTGCTGCAATCTGTCAGGACTCACTGTGAGAGACGCTGCTAGATGAACATCTGAAAAACATCATGTAGGGAAAAGCAACATATAAAAGTAAGTTGGTTGGTTTTATTGTGTATAATCGTTTAAGTTGTTGGTGAATAAAATCAAAGGATCACACCAACACAGGTATATTTTCAGTTAAAAAGACCACTATGAAAACTTTTAGGTTTACTGTGGATTTAATCCTTTTCATTGTTGAAGCTTAAAAGTTTATTTTCATTTTAACACAGCTAATGGTACCTTTATATAAAGTAGTAATACCAACATAGACAAATGCCCCTGTCATGGTTGTGGGTTCTGTGATGTTCTGTTTCCTGTTTTATTTTGTAGTCTGTCTTGTCTCCCTTGTCTTGTCTAGTTTACTTCCTGTCCTTGGTTTTCCCTCCCTTGTGATTGTCTGATTTGTTTCACCTGTTGTGCCTCCTGTTCCTCGTTAGTCCTCGTTACCCTGTGTATTTAGTCTCTCCGTTTCCTTTTGTCTCTTGTCGGTTCGTCATTCCCTGTCAGTCCTGTGTGAGTCCTGGTAATTTGTAGTTTTGAGTTTGTTAGTTGTGGGAGGTATAATAAAGAGTTTGTTCTGCACATTCGCTGGAGGAGTCTTGCATTTGGGTCCACCTGCTGCAACCCTGACAGCCCCATTACAACTAAATGCCCTGTACTTAAGGGTTTGGGGGAAAGAGAGGAAGAAACAAGCAAATGTGAAAAGAAGGAACTAAAAAAAGACAAATTAGGAAAGGAAAAATGAAGGAAGGAAGGGATAGATGGATGGAAATAAGGAAATAAGGAAAAAAATAGAAAGTATCTCAACCTTACACTACAGTGCATATTTATTTGTTTATTTTCCTGATCTGGGCATTGTTGGCATGTCTTTAAATTAAACACGTCTTCAAAATATAAACTATCATCATGAGCACTTGTGGTATCTAATTAAACATGTAATGTATTAGCCTTACAAGATGAGGTCATGGCAGACCTGTATTAAGACAATGTGGTGCCCCTGGGCACTATACCTCAAAGTGCCCCCCCCCCCGTCCCCGTCCACCACCCCCTTTACCTGTGCTTTACCAGGCATATGAGCAGTTAGCACTATATTCAAATGTCTCAATTCAAAATGTCTATTTCAAAAAGCACAGCATTCAATTCAAAATGTAAAAATCAATACACATCAGTACATCAGCCCAGCAGACAAGCCAAAAAAAATAATAAAAAACAAAGCATTTTCACTATGCAAAGAGAAACCAACACTTGCTTTCCCCCTGCCAAAAATATCAGACATAATCAAGGGGATTTCTCAAATGTAATTTACTAATTTATCCAACTACATACATGTAGGCATATGAGCAGTGAGCGCTTTATTCAAATGTCTCAATTCAAAATGTCTCTCAATTAAAAAAGCCAAAATCAATACTATATATTGCAGCATTGTGGGTAGGACAAATATGTATTTTTCTGACTTTATTTCACGGGCCCTGAAAGCAGCTCATCTGATTGGTCAAAAACTTTCAAAAGCATCATAGGAAAGCTAAAATTGCTTTAGCATCACAGCTAATGACAATAAAAGGACCGAAAATGAATAAGATATAGACAAAAGACAAAAGACTATCAATATTAGATCTAAGAATATGGGTTTATTGCACAAAGTCCTCTGAAAGAAATACGAGTTCTAGGTAAAGAAGCGCAGACTGTGGACCAGTTTTTTACACTTCTCTGCATACTGAATAAACCAAACTCACGAAGCGCACCGGTCTCAGCCAGAGGTGGGGGGGTGTGTGTGATAAATGTTTTTATTTGCTTGCCAATTACATTGAATCATACGGAGCCACCTTGGTCCCACTTTGTCAAAAAAATTAATTATAACTATCTTGTGGCCACGAGATAGTATCTTGAGGCCTCAAGATACGATCTCGTGGCCACAAGATAATTCTTCATATTTTATAGCCTATATTTATACTTTTTACATGTATATATGTCACAAAGTGGAGCCAGGCAGCCAGAGTTTTCTTATGTTGTATATAGTGTGGTGTTTTGGTTTGCCTGGCACAGAACGGAAGACTCCTCCCAGCGCACCTGAGGCAGATCTCATCAGGAGAGATGCTGGAGGAACACGGAACGTGTAATTTTAAGCCGTAAAAGTGTGTCTGTCAGTTGGTTACAGAGCTCCGCGTGAGCACGGGCTTTTATGACTGTCAATATAGCCAGCATCTACCGTTAGCTACTCCGCTGTGCTGTGGAGTAATGTCTGGCTATGTGAGAAAAGTGTCTAGCAACGTTGTTGTGAATGCTGCGGTCTCAGCCTGGCAACCCCCGTGAACTTCGAGTCCGGGCAGGAGGAATTGGTAGTGCAGTAACTATTTTAACCGCTAGCTGCCAGTATTACACACAATATTACATATTGCACCTTTAATAGGACTGACAAATAAGAAAGCCATCTGGACTCTGAACATTTACAATGACTTACAACCTCTTTAATGTAAATTCCAAAATCCCTTTTTCATGTGTACTGTATGTATGCATTTAATGTTTTCAATGTGTATGTGTATCTGTACTTGAATAATAAAGTTTTGTGAAGACAAAAAAAAACATGAGTTGTCAGCGAGGCGAGCTTACAATGTTTCGGACTGTCTGCTCAACCTAATTGGATTTTAATATACTACATTTATACACCAAACCTACAGTAGGCCTAGCTAGGCTACGTGCAGAACATTGTATGTTATTTCAGAAGTGAAAGAATGGCTTTTGTTGTTGATTTGCTTTACCCTGAGCTCGAGGAGAGGCTGCGCTCGCTATGCTCGCTCGTCTGAATCAGATGATACACTCATGACAACGTAGCCGGCTGATTCGGCTGATTCGCGGGATTTACTGACTCCCGCGAGAACTCACGAGTCATCGAGAACTCATGAATCACTAAAAACTAACGAGTTATCGAGGGCTCGTGAGTTCTCGAGTGAATCCCATGGTCTGTGAGCTTCCGGCTCTGAGTTTGCAGGTCGGGACTGTCTCTCTGCTCACTCAGGCGCTTGAGTTGACTTGTGGAGTTGCTGTTGCCTACGAAATTGTAAGTTATGAAGCTTTTTGCAGCTAAGATGGCTAGGAATAGTAGAAGCTAATGTTGCAAGAGGTTTGTGTGTGGTGCTGTTATCGTTTTAGATTTAATTGTAGTAGGCCTCAACTGAACCGGGTTAATGATGATAGAGACTCGTGATTCGTGAGTCAATTTAAAGACTTGGGTTAAAGAACCGAGTGAATCACGACTCGAACAGGTCTACCGGGCATGGGTCATGGATTTCCAAAGTCAGAGGGTTTTAACGAATGTGCACAACAAACTATGTGTCAAGATGAAAAGGGGGTCAGGAGATTTACTCGTTAAAATTCAGTTCAGCAGAAGAATCAGACAACAACATTCTGTTTTAGAAAGCTTTGACCTGATGCTGACGGAAAAAGTCACTACAATAAGTAGATTACTTTAATTATGCAAGAATGGAAAAAGTCAAACAAACCTACCTCCAGACCAGACAAACTTCAGTTCACTGTACCGAGTGTAAAACACTGGATCTCCTCTTGCAGCTCTGCACACATATCCTGCTGTGTGTGTCTGTCCATCAACAATGTAGGAATCCTGTTCAGTCCCGTTGGTGCTGCCAGGTAGCAGATCATAGCTGTAGGAGATGTCTGACAGTCTGGGAACAGCCTTATACCAGTAGAACCTCCATCCTGCAGATGGATCTTTAACACTGCAGCTCAGAGTTACTGAGGCTCCAGGACTCAGCCATGATGGAGACACAGTGAGGACAGGCTCTGTTGGAAAGAGATTTAACAGAATAAAAACATGTTATGATGTATTGTTGGTGGATTACAAGCACTGCTTGTATCCTACATATGTTCCCTATCTCCCTATCTCCTAATACATAATACCAATGTGAAGATGCACTGTACTGTATTTTGTTACATTCAGCAAAATAAAAATATGGCTGATGACTTACTGTCAGATACTCTCAATGTGAAAGCATCACTCCACTCCGTTGAAGACTGTTCACCGTTCAGTCTGCCCAAACACCTGTAGACTCCACTGTGTGATGACAAAGCATCTCTAATCATGTATTCCTTTTGTTTTTGAGGAGTGTAGAAGCTGGATGTTCTCCATACATACTCCCACTCATTGTCTCCTCCATCCTGAATATCACATGTAAGAGTGATCGTCTCTCCAGAGTATAGCTCAGGCCAGTTGGGTTGTAGAGTCACAACAGCCCTGTATGTGACTGTTCATGATCAACATGCCCCAATACAAAAATTAGAAAAGTTAAAAATCAAGCGTAACATTCTTAGTGTTAGTCTTAATTCGTATTCATAAATACAGAATGCATTTATTCTGCATTTTGTATTTCATATCATATTACCAACTATTTGCTTTACCGACTAGATCACTATACTCTGTGTAGTAAACAGGCTCTCCTCTTCCTCCTCTGCACCAGTAGACTCCTCCTACTGAGACACTGATTTGTCCAGTTGAGAGGAGAACACCTTCTTGTGTGGTCAGAGGTTCAGAGGTTTTCTCTCTTCTGTACCAGAAGTAATTCCAACCTGATGATGATGATGATGATGATGTTGATGATGATGATAATGATGATGGGTTCACAGAGCAGGTCAGGGTCACACTGCCCTCTACTGAAACGTCTTTGCTCAGTTGGGCCTTTGGTTGGGCTGTTTCATTTAGAACAAAGACATAAAAAGTAGTAATTATTGTCCCTGTGACTTAGTCCAGTTTGAAAGATAATTCAAATGAATAATACATTTTCATCCAGCATCCTTGGTGGTGCTACAACTAATTGTAGGAAATAATACAGAAAATATTTAATCACTTATGTGGTATAGTAAACTGATGGAAATCAATAACAACTAGGTTATCATACTTATTAACCACTGAAGTTGTTGGTAAAATGAACCTAACATGAAAACAAGTGAGAACCAAGACATTTTTAATGATAGTTTAAACTCTGCCTTCTCTTTTCCCTTTGTTACGTTTTCAGTGTCTCTACTATAATGCAGAGAAATCATCACTTTGCTTCACTCTTGGAATGCCTGCCTTAGTATAAAAACTGCTTACGTTCCATTTTCAGTTTTATTGGTCTTCCTCCTCAAATTTACACATGTAAGAGCTCCCATCTACGGAGCCCCCCTGGTCCCACTTTGTCAAAAAAAATTAATTATAACTATCTCGTGGCCACGAGATAATTCTTCTTCATATTTTATAGTCTATATTTATAATTTTTACATGTATATATGTCACAAAGTGGAGCCAGGCAGCCAGAGTTTTCTTATGTTGTATATAGTGTGGTGTTTCGGGTGTTTTATTTTGTATTATGAATGGCTGAGACACAAGGAGGAAATCCGAGCGGATAGAGAGCGAAAAAGAAACGTTGGGGACGGGGCACAGATAGACGGGCAGGACAGCGGAGCCGGAGCCGGAGGACAGCTGTGGATGTTTTGAGGATCGGCGCGTTGGCGTTGTGCGAGTGCGATTTGGGCAAAAATAGAAATCTGATTTCAACCAGTCTATAGAGAAAGGGACTACAGTCTTTACCCTTTTCTGTTTGAGGGAGGGGGAAGAGGGCCAGCAGCACGCAACGTCCACTCTGCTTTTCCCGTTCGGGCCACAACGCGCCGATCCGCCAAACATCCACAGCTGTTCTGCTCCGGCATCGCTGTTCTGCCCGTCTATCTGTGGTGTTTTGGTTTGCCACACTATATACAAAATAAAACACCCGAAACACCACACTATATACAAAATAATACACCCGAAACACCACACCATATACAACATAAGAAAACTCTGGCTGCCTGGCTTCACTTTGTGACATATATACATGTAAAAAGTATAAATATAGGCTATAGAATATGAAGAATTATAAAGGACTATGGATATGCAGCCTACAAGATTTACATTACTGTATTAACAGAATTGTGATGAACAGTACTAGTAAATATTGTAGAAGCAGAACTGCAGCAAACTATATTGCACACTGAATATTAAAACAGAGAATATTGCACAGAATGTGAAGTATTGCACTACACTTCATCTCTACACTATCTTGAGGCCACAAGATAGTTATAAATAATTTTTTTGACAAAGTGGGACCAGGGGGGCTCCGTACCCATCTGATTTTACTTGAACTGTGTTTTTTGATATTATCAGTGACTGATGGTTCGTGTCTATTTGAATAGGTGATCCGTCTTTGTAGATGACAGCATTTTTCTCCTCTGTCTGAGTACGATGTCTACAGTGCAGAGTCACTGATTCTCTAGCACTTTGCCAAACAGGGTGATCATATCAACAACGCTCTTAATAAATAAGTCGTAAAGTTGGTCCTGATGGTAAAACTTACCTGATACAGTTAGAGAGACTTTATTACTTTCTTTTCTATAAGGTGACGAGATTTTGTGATCACCAAAGCACTGGTATTCACCACTGTAACCTATAATTAGCGGTTGTAAAGTATATCTCTTATTTAAGTTGAAGGAGAGAATATTTCGACCATCCTTCCAGATTGAGTAATACCAGTCGGTATCTTTTCCTTCCCTCATGTCACATATGAAGGTAACAGACTCTCCGGTAAATAAAGTGGACCAGTTTGGTTCAATGGTCAACACAGCATCTAGAAACCAACACAAGATACAGAGTAAAAAGCCTTTTCTTTTTATTCAATGTATTTATCATACACTGACAAAACAGAACACAGAAAGCGGATGTGGTGAAAAGTGATGCAGTTGGTGACAATAATAAAATTATACAATTACCTTGAGCATGTCCACAGTAGAGGAGCGCTAAAATAAAGTTTGAAATCTCATCAGACATCAAACTGACAGAAACTATCAAATACATAATAACCTCAGGCATTTAAAAAGTGTTATCAATGGTAACTATGATTTAAACAGAGAAAGTCACCGATGTACTCACAGAAAACCCCCAGCACACAGAGCACAGTGTGTCTCATGGTCACATCCAGCACTGACATTCTGTTACTCTGCTTCTGCTTGGTGTAAAGAGAAAGCTGTAAACTGTAGCATATGAATTTTTGAATATGGGATCGGAAGTGTTCTCTAACTTCTTCTGAGTTTACACAGTGTGTACTTCCTTCCCTTTCAAATGAAGATCGCACAGACTGATTTGATATTTTTTTGTGCATATATAAGACATGATACTATTGAATGGAAATCATCTCATAATGGAGAGATATACCTTTTAAATTCCTTCTTGATATATCTATTTTCATCCTGTAGGCAACTGCTGCTGCATAAAATGTTAAAGTCAAGAGTTTTCTTCTAGAATAAATAAACTGCCCACCAGCATGCTGTTTTAAAGGAACAGAAAAAAACTGCAGCTGTCATACTCATTTAGTAATTCATGGGCTTTCTCACTCAGTGGGGAATATGTTGAACTGCAGTTCCACTGTATAGAGAGAAGTATCACTCAATTCAATTCAAACATTGATATTTAAAATATCATCACATTCATATAGCTTAAAGCTAAATTCTGTAACTTTGTACATAAAGCTGAGATGTATATAGTAGTAGTAGTAACCAGTGTTAGTCACCAGCAATTTTCTGATGCTACTATTCATTTATCTTGAATTAAATTGAATTAAAAAAAATGTTTGACCTTTAATTTTCAGCTGAGGTTTTACACATATTTTTCTTTTGACATGTCTTGGTGTATGAGTGAAGTTGTAGTCAATCAATCCAATTCAAGCCCTGATATATTGCTGCACAATCTTGCATACAAGTTTTCTATAAAATGTTGCCATCCTCTTCATCATTTTTTTTTAAGCAGCAACACCAGAGATACATTCAAAACCACTGTAATGACGGAGCAAGGGTTATATGGACCTTTTCAGTGGAATTTCATTGCTAGGCAACAGCCTAAACATTTGTTAACTTCCTGTCAGTTGATGTCATTCATATACACTGCAACAGGAAATATACTTGGGGCAAATAGAATGTTTACAACTGTCAAATGGTCTAAAACACTGTCTAAACATATATCCAGCAATACATTTTGTTTTTTTCTCCTTGGTTTTAGTTGGAGCAAAAAAATAGCGTTTAAAAAGTATTATTTGGTGATTTCTTTATAGTTTATTATGTTTATGACAAAGTTACAAGAGAAAAAAAAAGATCTAATGTTGATCTAATGAGAGAAAATATGTAATGTTGTCTGGACAGTGCTTTTATCTGCTGGAGAAATATGTAACACTGAATTCACAAGTTAGAGGGTTTTAGATTAGATTAGATTCAACTTTATTGTCATTGTGCAGAGTACAAGTACAAAGACAACGAAATGCAGTTTGTGTCCAACCAGAAGTGCAAAAAAAAAGCAGAAAAGTGCAATGTGATATACAAAGTATAGACAGGTGGTGCATAGGCAGGACAAGAAATATATTGCAGTGTTATAAGAGCAGAATAAATGTGGCTATGTAATATGAACAATGTATAAACAACATGTACAGATATGTGCAATGTAGTAGCAGTGACATTATACTAGTAGTAAGAATAATATAGATATATGCAGTGTATTAACAGAGTATATATTAAGAAAAACTGAATAAATATGGATATTCTGAATTAACCATATAGACAGATATGTACAGTATGTACAACTATGTGCAGTGTGGTAACATTATAAGAGTAGTAAGAATTACTATGTGCAGGATGAATAGTATGAAAGAAGCTTCCTCTGAACCTGCTGGAATACGGGTGTGGAGAGACCTGATACAAGTTGGTATATCATTATCATATGTAAAACTCTGTAGTCCTTTCACCAATTACAACAAAAGATTACAGCCATATGATGTATTTCCTTTCAATTATCTGCTATTAGGTCAACTGTACAAAATACTATGTAATAGCAGAGGTGCACACAATAATCACACTTTTTATTTAAGTTGCAAATACTGCCTGCTGAGATCCAGCCCATTGACTTATGTCCACTGTAGTGGACATTTGAGTTTCATTCCTCTCCTTGGAATCTTTTGTGCAAATCTCTTAATTCCCGGGAACCGCCTCTATCTTTCAATCCAAAATGGACGGCATAGGAACAAGCACATTTTATGGAAAGATAAGAGATGAGTCAAATCTTGTTTGTCTATGGTTTTGTTATAATCATATATTTTCTTGTTCATTAAGGTGTTAGGAATCATATATTGAGTTCTGATAGCAACTACATTATGTATCTTTTGAAAAATTTGCCATTTTATGAATGTTAATTATAGTGGACATCAGGACTATCTTCATGTAAATAATGACTCCACATCCAACAAATGTGTCTGTTTTCGTACTCAAATGATCCTGTTGTCCACTACAGTGGACATGCTGTAAATAAATAAAAATCAAAATGTGTAAATTGTAGGATGTTTTCTTTTTTAACCTTAAACAGATATGGAATCACAAAAAATATGATTAGGAAAAAAATTATTTTCCTTGGTTCTCAGGAGGGTAGTGGTCATATAAATTGTCACCAATTCCATTTGTTTTGTCCTCAGATGTCTTTATTGATCTAGAAGAAAACCAAAGGAAAAAGAGATTTAAGGTTATTTGAGAAAAAGGGTGCTTTATCACATTTTACTCATGTTACAGAATGCTATTGAATACATCTATATTGTGGTGCCAACTACTTTGTGTGAGATGAGATGTAAATGTCAGATTTAATAATCAGATTTGTGTCATATTTATTAAATCAATCATGTCTGAAAAGCAACATGCTGTACAGTATAAGAAACAGACAAACGTGAAAATCCCCAAAAGTCTAAAAGCCTCTATTTACTGTATGTGTTGCAGTGCACTCTCAATGCCAGTGTTAAAGAACTACACTGTGTCAGGCAGCACAGCAGCCAATACAAACTCATTATATAGAATATTTATACGTAGTACAGTCCGTTGTACTTGACTGTACCTGCAGCTGATCCTATCGTCACATTGGAGTAAAGGCTGTCCTCTGGTTCTTTATTCCTCCCTGTTAGAAGGATCAGATGGATGCATGAAAAGACAACTTCCTGAACTTTATTTAGGCACTGCTGGCCCACCAAAATTGTCCCAACTATTGCATGTAGTTCTCACTAAATCAAACAAAGTACTCAGCCGTCTTAGCAAGTGAGTGTTTTAAGCTCAATCAAAGAATATGAGACATCACTAGATTAATTTCAAATAGAACTTTTTTAAACGTAAGGGATCATCAAGAGAGAATATATGAACAATACAATAGAGCAACAATTTGACTGTGTAGTGTTTGTGTTACATGAATATGAGTACCCCCCCCCACCCTTGTCTTCAATGTGAGTGTTATATGCATGTCTTTAAGGTATCTTGTGAATTATGTTGTTGTCATTGTTGTCACTCACTCTGATATCTCTCCATTAGTGCATGTATAGGTACTGAGCATGTTTGTGTAATTCAGACCTGTGTGTAATGTATGTAATAACAACAGAGTGAAAACATTGGAATTTCCCCTTGCGGGATTAATAAAGTATACATTATTATTATTATTATTATTATTGTCTTGATGTGTTTATCTTTTTGTGTCCTTTTTGTCTTGGAAAATTAAAAAAAAACAAAAAACAAAGTAGCCTATTTACTGTACCATGTTCAGGTTCTTCAGGGCCTTTGATTGTTTCATAGAGACAAGCATCACCTACAGAGCAGTGAAAATCAAGCTACGGTCATATTAGTAACTTTAACCCCATTATATGAATTCTATACTTTTCTAAAAGAGATCACCATTAATGTAAATGTTAGGCTTAGAACTAACGATAAATGATAAAGTTATTCAGGATTGAGGCTGACCATTGAGAAGAGAAGCATATTGAGCTTCCACCTGGTTGGTCATGTGGTCTGTAGCAGGGCTCTGGTGCTCTGAGACCTGGTGGGCCAGAAACATGAAGTCAACAGTGGTGGAAGAAGTATTCAGATCCTTTACTTAAGTAAAAGTACTAATACACACTGTAAAATATATTCTGTTACAAGTAAAAGTCCTGTGTTGAAAATATTAGGCTACTTAAGTAAAAGTTTTTGAGGAAAAATCCTCCCATTTTAGAAACTGGAAACGATCCAAACAGTTGTGTGTTTAATGGTGTAATCATTTCAGCTGGACTTGTAGGCCGTTATATTGTTGGGTAGTTTGATTTATAATAAAACATAAGATTTTACAAAGGTTGAGGCTATTTGCACCCCTGGTACAATTAGCAGTGTATGCTATTTGTACCCTGGTACAATTAGAAATGAATGCTATTTGTACACCGCCGGTGCACACAGCAATGTGTTCTATTAATACCCCGTCTGGTACAAATATCAATGCATGCTATTTGCACCCCTGTGCATTTACAGTACCTTGGCATATACAAAAATTACAAAAATCAAGACCACCTCACAGGGGAATCAAACTCCTAACTCCCATACCAAAGGTAAGCGTTCTAAACACCCACCTAGCAATTCTTACAAGATCTTGAACAACTGTTTACCACTTCCTTTCTTCAAGCCTCGGTTGCTAGGTAACCGTACTGTACATAAAAAATAGGTACTAACTAACAAACCAACGGTTGTATGCTTTCACTGAAGACAGAAAGTGCAACTGTAGTATCCATTTCCGCTAGAAATTCAATTAGAGACAAAACTTTGCCAGTTTCTGCGGTCATGGAAGATGAACGTCCGCCATGATTTCGGTGCACGCGAGCAACATGTTTTTGTTGTTACGTCACAGGGTGTGAATAGCTCAGCTGTGTGGCCGAGGCTATTCGTACCGGGGGTGCAAATAGACACTCCGTTTTATAAACTACATGTGTTTTGTGTGCAAAAATCTTAATGTATAAAGTAACTAGTAACTAAATCTGTCAGATTAATGTAGTGGAATAAAAAGTACAACATTAAAAGTGAAAGTGGCATCAAAAGAAAAAAAAGTAAAGTACAAGTACCTCAACATTTGTACCTAAGTAGGCTACAGTACTTGAGTTAATGTACTTAGTTACATTCCACCACTGCAAGTCAATCCAGTGGATTTAATAAGGAATATGTGATGTGCTGCTGTTATGTTCAGAATGAGAGAAGAGAGTGTTGTACCAACCTGCTGAAGCATGAATCTGTAAAAAAAGACATTTGCTGTTACATTGTTTTGTATTGCATAATGTTGTATTGTTACTACAGGACAGGTAATTAGATCAGAATCAATCTAACGTCAGAAGGAAACCATCTCACCGTTTGACTTTCTGTAGCGATACAGAAACAGCAGCAGGAGAAGAATCAGTAAAACTCCACCAACCATCCCAACAACCAACAGCACAGGAAATGGAGAGATTTCTTCAAGCCTGGACGCTGCTAAAATAAAAAATATTTATTTATATAATACTTTTCTCGAATAGGTTTTCCAAAGTGCTTTAAGAAACAGAGAGTGAAAAGTCACATTAAGCCTCAGTAACAAAACATCTCCCAAGAGTAAGAAACGATGACTCTCATCCATGCACACATACATCTACACAAATACTTTGTACAAATACACCCTAAAAAATGCAGCCAAATGTATAAAACAATAATTTAATCAGCTGGAACTAAGCCGACTTCTAATTCAGTTATAACTTTTCTATCTCAGACTGTAACACAGCTTACAAGAAAGAAACTTTAATCATTCTCACGTTTTACTGACATCCAACTCTCTTGTGACGTCTGACTCCTCCGACCTGGTGACTCATTTCCTTCACATTTATAAAAGCCTTCATGTGACTTTGACACTGCAGAGATAGTCAGCTCCCCTCTGGTACCTTTTTGGATGAGTTCGTCATTTTTATAGAAATCCACATTATAAAGAACATTTTCTGTATTCAACTTGCAGCCAAGAGTGACAGAATGTCCCTCAGCCACAGGAAGGACAGGGCTCACCAGGATAATATCACCATCTGTAAAAAGATCAAGGAATAAGAGGTTTAGGTCAGAGAGATCAGCTGGTGCAGGGTGAACAAGCTGAAGTGCATGATGAGGAGAAATAAAAAAATTCTACAGCTGCATACAGATGCTGAGCAAATTTCATGATATTTAAATGATGGAGAAGGTGACACTTCGGGCTTTTATATAGTTACAAATTACAGCTATATTGAATGTTGAATGTGCTCACACATTAACAAATGTTTTTGTAGGCAGCCAACGTGAATTTTGTGTCAGTGTACTACAGAATGGTCTACTGAGGGAACAAAAGTGTTGATTCTGACTGCCGGTGTATCGTAGAAGTCGAGCTAGATCGCTACTGTCATAAAGATGTCAGCGACATATACAATCTTAATGACATTTTCTTGGATAATATTGAGAAATGACGCTTGAATGAACTAAAGCTGTTGAGCTTGTTTAATGGTTTGTTAAAAGAGAAATAACGTTTAACTCATTTTGAAAAGAAGTTTGATTCTTAGTCACCTACACATTTCAAAACTATATTATTAAATATCAGAAACAAAAATCTTTTAATTTAATTCAAACTCACTCTGTATAGTGATGTTGATTGCATTACTGATCTGTCCTGTTTCAGACTCACACCAGTACACTCCACTAAACCAGAAACGGTCTATGTTGCATGTAGATCCATTCATTTTCGCAAAGATAGAACAGGGATACACAGTGCTAGGTTCATTAAACATCTTCACTCTCCACTCAGTGGAGTTTCCCTCACAGCTCAGTGACAGAGACTCTTGGTCAAAGTGCTGCGATCTGTCAGGACCCACTGTGAGAGACGCTGCTGGATGAACATCTGAAAAACATCATGTAGGGAAAAGCAATGTATAAAAGTAAGATTAAGAAGATCATAATGAAAACAGTCATTTGGTTTTATTTTTTATAATCATTTAAGTTGATGGGGAATAAAATCAAAGGATCACACCTACACAGGTATATTTTCAGTTAAAAAGACCACAATGAAAACTTTTAGGTTTACTGTGGATTTAATCTTTTTCATTTTTTAAGCTTAAAAGTTTATTTTCATTGTAAAACAGCTGATGCACCACAGGGTACCTTTATGTAAAGTAGTAATACCAAAATAGACAAATGCCCCATTACAACTAAATGCCCTGTACTTAAGAGTTTGAGGGAAAGAGAGAAGGAAACAAGCAAATGTGAAAAGAAGGAATTAAGAAAAGACAAATTAGGAAAGGAAAAATTAAGGAATGAAGGGATGGATGGAAGGAAATAAGGAAAAAAAAAAGTATCTCAACCAAATTAAAATGTAACGTGTTAACCTTACAAGATGAGCTCATGGATTTCCAAAGTCAGAGGTTTTTAACGAACGTGCAACAAACTATGTGTCAGGATGTAAAGGGGGGTCAGGAGATTCACTCGTTAAAATTCAGTTCAGCAGAAGAATCAGACAACAACATTCTGTTTTAGAAACCTTTGACCTGATGCTGGAGTGAAGGAAAAAGTCATCACAATAAGTAGATTACCTTAATTTTGCAAGAATGGAAAAGTCAAACTAACCTACCTCCAGACCAGACAAACTTTGGTCCACTGTAACGAGTGTAAAACACTGGATCTCCTCTTGCAGCTCTGCACACATATCCTGCTGTGTGTGTCTGTCCATCAACAATGTAGGAATCCTGTTCAGTCCCATTGGTGCTGCCAGGTAGCAGATCATAGCTGTAGGAGATGTCTGACAGTCTGGGAACAGCCTTATACCAGTAGAACCTCCATCCTGCAGATGGATCTTTAACACTGCAGCTCAGAGTTACTGAGGCTCCAGGACTCAGCCATGATGGAGACACAGTGAGGACAGGCTGAGGTTTATCTGTTAGAAAGAGATTTAACAGAATGAAAACATGTTATGACAGTGGATCAAAAGCATCCTTTGAAATCAGTAAATACAAACTTGAATATTTACCAAAAACATGTGAACCAAAACAACCTGAACATGAATTATTTACTATTCACTTTTAAATAAATGTGATGTCACTTACTGTTTGATACTGTCAATGTAATGGGATCACTCCACTCTGTTGAAGACTGC
This sequence comes from Perca fluviatilis, assembly GCF_010015445.1. Classification (NCBI taxonomy): domain Eukaryota; kingdom Metazoa; phylum Chordata; class Actinopteri; order Perciformes; family Percidae; genus Perca; species Perca fluviatilis. The sequence continues at coordinate 19,550,542 of NC_053125.1, forward strand.
TGTGCACTTTTCATTCTGCCCTTACAGCTGTAGGTCCCACTGTGGGATGCATCAGCAGATCTAATATGGTGTTCATTTTGATTTGAAGGTTTTATTGAGCTGGTTGTTGTCCATTCATACTCCCACTCAGAGTCTCCTTCATCTGTGATCCCACATCTGAGAGTGAGCTTCTCTCCTTCGTATATTTCAGACCAGTTTGGTTGAAGAGTCACAACAGCCTTGTTTGCAACTGTTCGTAGTCAATAATCCAGTAATGATAAAAAAAGACACAACATTAAATCTACACCAAAACGTAATTTACTTTTATCAATCAATAATTATGAATACAAAATATGTTTTTAATTCAGGTGAAAAAAGAAAACTCACATTTCTTGTTGACAATGATTGAATCACTGTACTCTGTGTAGTAATCAGGCTGTCCTCTTCCTCCTCTGCACGAGTAGACTCCTCCTACTGAGACACTGATTTGTCCAGTTGAGAGGAAGACAACATCCTGTGTGGTCAGGGGTTCAGAGGTTTTCTCTCCTCTGTACCAGAAGTATTTCCAACCAGATGATGTTGATGATGATGATGAAGATGATGATGATGATGATGGGTTCACAGAGCAGGTCAGGATCATACTGCCCCCTACTGGAATGTCTCTGTTGTCAGCACTCAGTTCGGCCCGGGGTTTGTTTGCTGTTTCAAGTTAGAACAAAGAAATAAAAATGATGCTGTGTTCACAGAGCAGGTCAGGGTCACGCTGCCCTCTGCTGAAACGTCTTTGCTCAGTTGGGCCTTTGGTTGGGCTGTTTCATTTAGAACAAAGACATAAAAAGTAGTAATTATTGTCCCTGTGACTTGAAAGATAATTCAACTAAATAATACATTTTTATCCAGTATTCTTGGTGGTGTTACAACTAATTATAGGAAATAATACAGAAAATATTTAATCACTTATGTGGTATAGTAAACTGATGTCAATCAATAACAACTAGGTTATCACACTTAACCACTGAAGTTGTTGGTAAAATTAACCTAACATTGAAACAAGTGAGAACCAAAACACTTTAAAGAGGCGTTATGCAGTTTTGGCCATTTGGAATAGATATTTGGAAGCTCCTATGTTTACTTGTGTCTAACTCCTCACTCGGTCAGTCTGCCGTTTCCCTCTTTCTCTGTTCCTCCGACAATGCTTTCCTAGCTTTCTGCTTCTTTTTTTGCCGACTCAGCCATGACCATAGTGTGTAAAACTCCATCGCTACCTTGTTAACCGGTTCCTGAATGGGCGTATGTGTGTAGTACCGTGAAGCAATTGGTTACATCGCGAGACCTGACATCTTTAACGCTGAAAGTTGCAAGGGTGGATTTTCCGCTCACAAGCTAGAGGGGAGCGAAACGACCACAATTCAACCCGAAAAAAGTCATATTTCCACTACAATGACTCTGAAGCTGCTCAGTTAAGGTAAATTAAGCTAAAAAACCTGCATAGTTCCCCTTTAAATGATAATTTAAACTCAGACTTTTTCCCTTTGTTAAGTTTTCAGTGTCTCTACTATAATGCAGAGAAATCATCACTTTGCTTCACTCTTGGAATGCCTGCCTTAGTATAAAAACTACTTACGTTCCATTTTCAGTTTTATTGGTTTGAATTCTTCATCCTCAAATTTAATTTTGATTTTACTTGAATTGTGTTTTTTGATATTTTCAGTGACTGATGGTTTGTGTCTATTTGAATAGGTGATCCATCTTTGTAGAATAGAGCATTCGTCTCCTCTGTCTGAGTACGATGTCTACAGCGCAGAGTCACTGATTCTCCTTTAAAGTGCTCATATTATGTTCATTTGCAGGTTCATAATTGTATTTAGAGGTTATATCAGAATAGCTTTACATGGTTTCATTTTCAAAAAACACCATATTCTTGTTGTACTGCACATTGCTGCAGCTCCTCTTTTCACCCTGTGTGTTGAGCTCTCTGTTTTAGCTACAGAGTGAGACATATCACTTCTGTTCCATCTTTGTTGGGAGTCACACATGTGCAGTAGCTAGGTAAGGACTACTAGCCAGTCAGAAGCAGAGTATGAGGGCGCGCCACGCTAGGAGAGCATTATAACGTGTGTTATAAAGTGACATACGTTCGTCCCTGAAGTAAAGGCTGGACTACTAAGTAAAGGCATATATGTAACACAATAAAAGAAAAGGAAAAAGCCAAAAAGCATAATATGAGCACTTTAAACAAAGTGGATGCAGGAGTTTCCAGGATCACATCTTTGTCTGTAACAAAGGTCATACCTTGTTTTACTAAATGAACTCAATTAAATTAACATATAGTATGAATAAATGTTTAAAAAGTATCAGCGATTAATGTTTTCAATATGTTTTGAGTTGATCATCTTTATCATTACATGATGTGAACAGCTGACCCCTGTCCATCTTTCTTCTTATTTTAGTTCTCATGATTATGTGATCATTGGTCATTTACACAAAGTACATGATTACACAGTTACACAGCTTCATATACAGCATCAGGGTCAAACTTTAAGGTCTCTTAATCTTAAACTAGTGTTTACACTAGATTAACAACATGTATACATTATATATTAGCACTTTGCCAAACAGGGTAATCATATCAACAAGGCTCTTAATAAATAAGTATATAATAATAAGTAACTTACCTGATACAGTTAGAGAGACTTTATTACTTTCTTTTCTAAAAGGTGGGGAGATTTTGTGATCACCAAAGCACTGGTATTCACCACTGTAACCTATAACTAGTGGTTGTAATATATAGTTCTTGGAGCGGATAAATTCTCCACCATCCTTCCAGATTGAGTAATACCAGTCGGTGTCTTCTCCTTCCCTCATGTCACATATGAAGGTAACAGACTCTCCGGTAAATAAAGTGGACCAGTTTAGAAACCAACACAAGATACAGAGTAAAAAGTGTTTTTTTTATTCAGTGTATTTATCATACACTGACAAAACAGAACACAGAAAGAGGATGTGGTGAAAAGTGATGCAGTTGGTGATTTGTCATGAGTGAATATATAAAAAGAAATAAAATGATTCAATTACCTTGAGCATGTCCACAGTAGAGGAGTGCTAAAATAAAGTTTGAAATCTCATCAGACATCAAACTGACAGAAACTATCAAATACATAATAACCTCAGACATTTAACAAGTGTTATCAATGGTAACTATGATTTAAACAGCGAAATTCACTCATGTACTCACAGAATAACCCCAGCACACAGAGCACAGTGTGTCTAATGTTCACATCCAGCACCGACATTCTGTTACTCTGCTTCTGAATGCGTCGATTTTGTGTAAAGCTTCAAACTGCAGCATTGGATTGAAAGTTTTTTTCAACTTCTGCTTTCCATTCCTTCCCCTTTGGGTTTGACCACAGGATATGTTTTGCACACATCTAAGAAATAAGACCATTGCATTTAATAATATAATATCATAAACATACATACCTGTAACCCTTAATGTTGCATTAATATGTGTATGTAAAAATATAATAAAGTATATTAAAAGGCATATAAAGCCCACTACTCTTGCAACCATATTGCCTGTATTGTGATGTGGGTTGTAAACATATCTTTGTATGCATGTACAGAACATCCTGTTTGTTCGTCTAACACACTCCAGAATAATGTGTGATATGAAATCTGTTTAAAACTTTGGTGTCTTAAATCACTGAGTTGGTACAACTCTCTCATCTTGAATGTAAAAACAGAACAATGCATATTTCTTATATCTTATATTTTCGTGCATATTTAAGACTGATCCTTTCTCTGAGCACCAATCAGGGCTCTGCTACAGTCAACCAGGATTAAAAATCAACAGCATGCATTCTATTTTCTTATCCACAGTCAGCCTCCCATACAATACTGAATGCTTTCAGGACTTTTTCACCACAACTTATATGTAACAGAAAATTCAACAATACCACTAACTGTAAGATTTCTGTAACAAAGTCAGAGGATAAAAATGTATCATATTGCAATAAAGGCCAAAATTACATATATAAAACCCGGGTTCATAGGCTTATCGTAATATTTCTCTCTCCATGTATGTTTGGCCCTGAGTGTCATGCTGATTCAAGTATTTTCATACCATTCATTTAAATGTAAAAATAAAGCCTGTTCTTGACATTTGTATTAGATTAAGCAGATTGTGAAATAGAGAGACAGAAATAGAGAGCAGTGTGTTTTCAACTTGTTTTTGCCACCTCAAAATCTTTAGATCAAACAGCATTCTTTCAGATGGTAGTGTGTAGCCTAAACTTAGTAGCAGTGGTGTCAACTATGTCTTACATAATATGGCTTTCACAGCAACACCTCTCTATATGTGTAAAGAGGAACTGAGGAAGTTTAATTTTTGCCCACTCATGGTTACCAGCAGTGTATTGGCTTGTTGCTTTTCTTACTCTAAATGGAATCAGTTACACAACAGAGCAAACTCACACTATAGTTTGTTTCTGTATTTTTTAATGATCAGCTTCTGTTGCTTTAAAACATGGGCATCTCAAATTTCTAATGCATTTAAAAACAATTTAAGTAAAACTAAAGATAACTGTTTATTTCAAGGTCTAACTGGGAACAACGTTGATAATAATTAATGATCATGGCGCTTCATCAAGTACATTATATGAAATAATGTACAACAGAGCACTTAAATCTTCATATCCCTGATTTTACTTTTTTTTATATTTGTTGTGATTTTGTTTAAGGTATATGAATAGTTGTGCATCATCAATAGAGGCAAATATGACAACATAAAAAACATATTCATGTTTAAGCAGTCTTGGAAGCAACAAGACAAAATATTCAAATATCCAACATACACTTCTATCATACTGTAAGTCAAAGCCAATCATAACAAATGTGGATGTAATTCTGTCTGTTGGAGAAATATTTAACACTTTTCACAAGTTAGAGGTTCATTTACTTTTTTTAAAAAACAGTAGCATGCATTTATGATTACCTAGAATAGTACTGAGCACTATATTGTTTTTTTCTGTTGATTTTACATTTCTGTTTGAATGTTAATTGTTTGTTTGTGGTGCGAACAGTGTCCAACAGGGTCTTTGTGACCGTGCAACACAACCGGACTCAGATATTCAGCGGTGAGACGATCACTGTCAGATGTGAGATTAAAGGAGTAGGAGACGCTGAGTGGGAGTATTAATGGAGAACAACCAGCTCAAACACACCTCCAACACACAGTGAATACAGAATTAGCAGTGCTTCTGTTTCCCACAGTGGAAACTACTGGTGTAAGGGTAGATGGGACCCGTATTCCTCAACAGAGTGGAGTAATCCCTTCCCACTGAGAGTATCATGTAAGTCAGATTGTCTTTCATTAATACTGTGTTTCCATCTGTCTTTCTCACAAAAATCAACAGCATATACACCCAGGCCCACAGTTATGGCAGATAGGAGAACCATACCAATTGGGGGCAATGAAACACTGACCTGCTCTGTGAACCCATCCTCATTATCATCATCTTCTTCATCTGGTTGGAAATACTTCTGGTACAGAGGAGATAAAACCCCTGAACCCCTGACACCACAAGATGTTGTCTTCCTCTCAACTGGACAGATCCGTGTCTCAAAGGAAGGATTCTGTTGGTGCAGAGGAGGAAGAGGAAACCCTGTCTACTACACAGAGTACAGTGATTCAATCAATATTCACAAACTTGGTGAGCGTGGGATTTAACTATTCATTCTAAATCCATGATTGGTGATTGAGATCTGGTTGATTTCGATATACCTTTTTCATTTGTCATTTTTGTGCCTTTATTGATGATTTGTGATAATGAACAGTCACAAACAGGGCTGTTGTGACTCTGCAACCCAACTGGCCTGAGCTATACTCTGGAGAGACGATCACTCTTCAATGTGAGATCCAGGGAGGAGACACTGAATGGGAGTATGAGTGGATGACAACCAGCTCATATAAACCTCCAAACCTAAATGAATACAGGATTAGATCTGTTTCTCCATCACACAGTGGAGACTACTGGTGTAAGGGCAGACTGAAAAGAGCACAACAGAATTCAACAGGGTGGAGTATTTCCTTCACATTGACAGCATCATACAGTAAGTCTGATTATATTTCATTCACATGAAAAAATCATAAAACCTTTAAATTTGGGCTAAATATTATGGATTTTTCGCAATGCGTTTTCATTTGTTAAATGTGTAGTATCCGAGCATTGCATGTAATCCACAAACATATCAACACTATATATTGTAACATGTTTTCATTCTGTAAAATCTCTTTTCAACAGTCTGAGCCTCAGTAACTCTGAGCTGCAGTGTTAAAGATCTATCTGCAGGATGGAGGTTCTACTGGTATAAGGCTGTTCCCAGACTGTCAGACATGCATGACTCCTACCACAACCGACATCCAGGTTGGATCAATTATCATGGCGTTCGTGACTCCTACAGCTATGGCCTGCTACCTGGCAGCACCAATGGGACTGAACAGGATTCCTACATTATTGATGGACAGACACACACAGCAGGATATGTGTGCAGAGCTGCAAGAGGAGATCCAGTGTTTTACACTCATTACAGTGAACCAAAGTTTGTCTGGTCTGGAGGTCAGTTAGTTTCTTTCTTTCTTGCTTCCTTTTTTCTCTCTCATGAAGAAAAGTATTTATTGGGAAAATATGTTTTTGGGCTAAACACAAAATATTTGCAGCTGAATTGCCTTAACAACTCCACTGGGCCCAGTTTTTCTAAAGTAATCCAGTGGGATTTTGGATCACGGATTGGATCAAATCTTGGAAATGGGTTTTTCAAAAGCAAAAGAGGGATTCTGAACTAAGATCAGACCATGTAATCCGATTTAAAATTTGATCTGGATCAAACCTGCCCTTTGGGTTTTTCAAAACTTTCAACTCGGTTTGGGATCTATTTGATCCAAAAAACAGGATTATCCTGATCCCATCAGAAGGGTTTATTTACTATTTGAATTATCAAAATAATTTTGTACATACTTAAATATATGAATCAAAGTTAAAAAGTAATTATTTAAAGTTATAATATAAAACAAACCATACAGGAGACAGTTGCAAAATGGGAAAAATCTGGCAACAGAAAGTAACCCTTGTGACTGTTTTAATGCTCAAACATGTTTTAAACCAGAGTATTAGTTGAATTGCTGTGTTTTCCATCTGATAATTTCTTTTTTATTTGTTTTACTCCACATTAATGTTGTTTTTCAGATGTTCATTCATTAGCGTCTCTCACAGTGAGTCCTGACAGAGGGCAACACTTCCCCTCTGACTCTGTGTCACTGAGCTGTGAGGGAAACTCTACTAAGTGGAGAGTGAAAAGGTTTTCTGTGAATGTCTACCATTCATATTTGTCACACTGCTCTCACTGGGGGACAATGGCTGGATCCACATGCTACCTAGACCGTCTCTATTCCTGGCTCAGGAACACAGTGTACTGGTGTGAGTCAGGATCAGGAGAGTTCAGCAATGCAGTCAACATCACTGCACATTGTAGGTTTTCATTACATTTCTTCGTACATGTTTGGAACATTTCGTTACGTGATTTTACATTTAATATTGTAGAATTATATTGTACTATTCATATGCATTGGACATACTGAGGAGTGCACTTATCCATTTATTAGCTACATTAAAATGTAGGTGACTAGAATAAACCAAACTCATTTTGACCTGTGACAATGTTAATTTGTCGGGCCTGTCATATTCATAATCTTTAACGATTTTACAGATCATATTATCCTGGTGAGCCCTGTCCATCCTTTCACTGAGGGAGAGTCGGTTACACTTGGCTGCAAGTGCCGGACAGAAAATATACTTTCCAATGTGACTTTCTACAAAAATGACAAACTCATCCAATATGATACCAGAGTGGACATGAAGATCTCTGCAGTGTCAAAGTCAGACGAAAGCTTCTACAGGTGTGAATATTCAGGAAATTTGTCTCCACAGAGTTGGATGTCAGTAAAATGTGAGTATGATTGATACAGCCAGTCTTCAATTGTTTACATGTGCTACAATAGCCTAGCCTTACCACAGATTTCATCCAGTAGGCCCTTTTCATTGCAGACATTTTGAGTTGTCATAATAAGAAAAGCACAGGTGTTAAATTAATTGATTGACAGTGTGACAGTGAGCCAATACCAGGACCCTGAAACTGAAGCAGCTAAATGGGTTTGAGCCACAATTCATTTCATTTTCATTTCATATCTACACCTGTGTCAAAATGTCTTACATGAAAAAGGCCCATGGTTTGTGTAAAAGAAAACCTGTGCAGTTATGTGGTACTTAGCTACATTCTACAAACATTCTTAAACTAGAAGGACAGTCGGAGAGAACAGACCTCCACCAAGGCCATGCCCTATTGGTAATGGTAACAAAAGTGTATCCGCTCCGTGTTTCAGATCCCCTCCAACGTGAAATAAGTTCTTCCTTTGCTCATGCTACACCCTTCCTTAAAGTATTGTTAAAATCGGGCCAGTAATGTTTCCATAATCCGGATGACAAACAAACCAACAACCAAACCAAAACGAAAAACATAACCTCCTTTGCAGAAGAAATAAAAATGTTCCTCTCCAAGAAATATAAATTAAAAGTTGAATTCCTGCTTCAAGCACACATGGTTTGCCACAGTCTACAGAATCCAAGGTACTGGTGATGGAAGGAAAAAATGGCACAAAAAAAACCCAAATAAGATGCTTCTGAGGTACCCGAGTCTCTCTAAGGAAGTGGTAGAGACTACCACTTCCCTGACATCACTGATCTCCCTTGGGTCATACATAGTGAATTCATACTTTGTGATTGCAGCGTCCAGCTCTCCATTTCCTGTGCTGTTGGTTGCTGGGCTGGTTAGTGGTATCTTATTGATAGTTCTCCTGCCATTACTGCTGCTGTGTTGGTATACAAAAGCAAAGGGTAAGACCTGTTTCTGTTTATTTTAGATAAATTACACTCAAAAAATCGCTAAAAATCATTGAGGAATTCTGATAGCACGACATGGAGCAGCGATTCAGTTTGCAAAATAAACTTAAACCTGTTGTATAATGTAACTTAATAATTAGTGACTTGACTTCCAGACTTTTTTTCACAGATACATGTTGTCACAGGTTGGTATTATTATTTTTTTTAACTTTTATTGGTTTTTATGTATTACTGCTTCATGTTTCAGGCTCATCCAGTCTCAGAGAACCAATCAGAGCTCCACTACAGTCCAAACTGTCAACCAAGATGAAACTCAACAGCAACTATACTCCTCTCTTCTCCATGGTCAGCTCACACTTTCACTTTGTTTATTCAGCTATTATATTTTGAATAATAATATTCCCTGTGCTGCAGATTTGACACTTTTTAAACTAAAACAAGTTATATGGTACCATGGACTTAAAGTGACAAATTTTATGTTTGATTTTATTTAGGTGATGTTTGTGTCTACGAAACAATCGTCAGCTCTGGGAACACTCGATGTGGTACAGTTTAAACTGCAGTATCAACGTGCAGAGCAGAGATTTTAATGGAAGGATTCAAATTCAAGCCATTAAAAACATTCTAATTTCAGGTGAACAAGCAGATGAATACGGAAATGGCACATCTAAGATTCAGCTCAAAGATTTTGGAAAGAGGAGTAAGTACACGAAAAATGGAACATCAAAAATAAATTCAACGGTTGTTAATTCAACAAGCAATCCCCAAATGTATATAAATTACATGGCCAAAAGTATGTGAAAGCCAGATATCACAGCCATACAATTGCCATAGTATACATTGTTATACACATTTTGTTGTGTAGTGTAAAAGACAGCTTCATTTAGTTTTAAATCATATTGTTTTTACAGGAATGATGCGTGATGATACAGCGGCAGGCTCTGACTACAGCAATGTGAATCCAGATTCAAATGCAGGTACACATATTACCACTAGCTATTTAGCTACTGGGTCATCTGCATTTGAATCACATTTTATTAAAGACACTAGATAACTGTAGGTCTACAATTCTCAAATTCAAATGCATTTAAAAATATTTTTTTTAAAACTGAAGATTTTTTTGTTGATTCTGAATATTATAGGGTCAGTGTTTCAAGAACATTTTTCAGTTGTATTAATTATGATTTGGTTTCAGGTCCATAAAGAGAAGTGCATCATCAGCAACATGCAAAACAAGATTCATGTTTAAACAGTGTTGAGAGCATTTAAACAACTGCTGCCATCAGAACATCAGACACATGGTATTTTGCGCAGTTTGATAGCAGATCATATGAAAGAATTACAATTCTGTTATATTTCCTGTTGATTACTGCGAGATTTGCTTTTGTATTTGTACTTAGTTTGAATATTTATGTTACAATAATGTAGTATTTGAATAGATTAGATGGCGTAGAACTATATATGAGTCTTTAATGACAGTAATGGAGTTTGGAGTTATAATGTACTGAATGACTGAGATATTTATATTGCCAATATCCATTAAAGGTAACTTTTTTTTTTTCTTCTGAATTTCACGTGCTCAGCTGTAAGATTGTATTACAAATACTGACATTTTACAGTGAACACCAGCATAAATGTAGCTACATGTCAACTTTGTATGTAAATTTACAAATTGAGAGACTTATGTGATGCTTGTATAATGGTAAATAATCAAGTTTTAAATATTCCATCTATTTTACAATATTTGTTATATTTTGTAATATATTTTTTCTGCTAAGGGTCTGTATTTTATTAGGGAGTTAAAAAAATGTAGACTGTGTGCTAGGCATGGGGTAATTCAATGTAAGCTTCTACATGGTAGATACCATTTGATGTAAACAATGAATTGTTCTTTTTGTAATTTGTGTGGACTCACTCCTAATAAATGCAATTTCTGATAACAGACGGCTTGAAGGAAAATTTGAAAAACATGTGTATTTGCTTTTTGTTGAGAATTAATTGAGAAGATTAATACCACTCTGGTCTATATGAATGTTACATTATTGTTATGTTTTTTAGAGCCTCAATAAGGCAAGGCACTACACAAGAATAGAGTAAAAATAATGCATATCACCATTAAACTATCTCAGTTGATTACTTGCATTAATACGATTTTTTATTTATTTATTTATTAAGTGTTTTGAAATTGTAGTCTTTAATATGCACATTGCACAAGCATGATCTAATTAAATATGCACTAATTTGCATCCATTTCTAGAACAGCAATGTGAACTTTGGATGAAGCCAAGTTTCCAATTCTTGTTTCATGTTGTTGACACATTAGTCAAAGGTTTTTAGGTCATTTTGGATCTCTCTTTTAACACTCCATGAATCAGAAAATACTAACACAGGCAATGAAAAGAAATCCTTTTCTTGCCCTGTTTTTAGGACTAAAATGTTATATTAATCAAGCTTTGGATGACATATCAACAAACCCCTCTGGAAAAACCTTGAATATAGCGGCATATGTAGCTCGGCGTAAATTCTTTCAGGAAGACCTAAAGCTTAATCACTGCTCTCTTCCTAAATCGAATCAGCTGTTGGAGGCGTTCACCTTTGTGTTAAACCAAACCGAATCGGCCACAAATTTCAAGGGCCAATCACAGCGTCACAACCCTGCTTTAAATCTGTTTCTCTCCCTGCTGCTGTCAGCTGTCATTTCAGGCAAAGCGTGCACACCTCCACCTCCCTTGCCACCTCCAGTCATCGTCACCCAAAGGCGCCCTGGGTCTTCTTCCTGCAGGACACTCTATTGTCTCCTTCAGTCTGGTCTTCAGGCTCCTTCGCCGCCACCTCCAGTGTCTAGACTCCATCGGGGGATTATCTTGGCTTCCTTACCCCTTTAAAAATGATTTTATAACGATGGAGTCTAAGCTCCAAAGACTGTACATTTTTATATGCTTATGTACAGTAAACCTTTGCATATCTGCAAACAAGTCTCTCCTGATTGAAATGGTAGTGCTACTAAAGTAGACTTCTCGCTCAGAGTATGAGAAACAAAAACATTTTGAGAAAACAGCTGTTGGTTGTTGTTGTCTATTTTCTTCTGACCTTCTTAAAAACAGACCGTCGTAAAACCCTAATACCGTTAATGCAATTAGACTTATTATGTATTTATTTAACTTATTTAACATTTTACATCTGGGGACTCAAAAACCCCAAACAGAAGACAGTCACAAAGTATGAAGATGATAAAACAATGTAAAGTGTGTTTCTGAGCTGTTAAAGTCGACCTCTGACAGTACATGAGGAGAGACAGATCAAAACTTAAGAAACTTAATTCATATTTACACATGACACTTACAACAACTGTATATTGATTTTTACATTTTTTTTATTATAATAAATAGCCAAATTAAGAAGATTGTAAACTGGGTGTTAACCCATGCAGTCACTGCAGGAATTGAATTGACCAATGGACTTGGACATGCAATCACTGCATGGAATATTTGCCAAATTAAGAAAATTGTTGAGGTAGGAAACTGGGTGTAAACCCATGCAGTCACTGCACGAATGGATAAACTTTTTAGGAATGGAGGCCACTTTAGGAATATTTGCCAAATTAAGAAAGTGTGTTTGGTGTGGGGGACTCCCTGCTACTAAAATATGACACCACAGTATCACATCTGGGAGCTGATTTGTTCTGTCAGGGAGTCCTGTTGTCTGCGTTTGTTCTCTGTCTTCAACCTCATCGCCGTACACTTCCCCTCCAGAGCTTTTTCTTTTGTCCGCCTTTTTAGTAACCTTCTCTAGTTCTTTATGAAGGTTTTTATTCAGCCGGTTCAAGGTGTTCTTTTCCACTTTCAGGGAGTCGTATGTGTTGGCCCAAACGCTCTCACCTCGGAGTGTGTCACCGAGCTCCTGAACTTTAAGCTGCAGAGCGCTGTTCTCTTGGCTCACAGCTTCGTTCTCTGACTTCAACTCGCTGGTTCTTTCCTCCAGAGTTTCTTCTTTGGAGAACTTTTTCTCCAGCTTCTGAAGTTCTTTCTGCAGAGTGTTGTTCTGGTTCGTGAGAACTTTTTTCTCTGCCTTCAGAGATTTATAACTCGCCTTAAAGGCATTCAAAACGCTGAGGTTTTCATTAAAATTTTGGATTTCCTCTGTGGCTTTGTTGTTCTGGAGCGTCAAGGCGTCTGTCTGTTGTTTCAGAACGTCGTATTTGTGCTTCCAGTCTTGTTCATTGAGAAGCTTCTTAAAACCATCAGAATGGGTTTTACCCAGGGCTCGGTTTTGTGCCTGCAGAACCATCTCTGCAGCTTCCAGTTCTACGTACTTGTCCTTTAAATGTCTTTTAATCCTAGCTGGTCATTTACGACTTGGATTTGCTGATTCAAATTGTCATTGTCTTTCTTCAAAACGCCCATGCGGTCCAATGTTTCCTTGCACATGTCACGCCAGATGTTTAATTTGTCCGATTTATTTTTGAGAGCCTGGAGTTCCTGCAGCAAGGCAGCGTTTTCACAGCTCATGTGTTCACTTAATGCCTTCACGGCCTCGATCTCTTCCTCCAAATTGTTATCATTCTCGATCTTTTCATGCATCTCCTGAATCTCATGTCGCAAAGCCTCATTCTGCTGGCTAATCGCCTCTTTCTCGGCTTTTGCATCGTTGTAGGATTGCTGATGCCTCTCCTTGAGCTCCAGGAGTTGGCTTTGCAGGGCGGCATTTTGCTGGCTCATCGCCTCTGTCTGCCGTTTTAATGCAGCACACATTATGTCCACACTAGTCTCATTTTGGAGTTCATCCTGCAGGTAGCGAATCTCACTCTTCAGCTTATCGTTCTCTTGACCCACGGCCTTATTTTCTTTTTTCACTTTATCGAAGTTGTTGTGCCGTCTTTTGAGCTCACTGACCATTTGTTGCAGATTTTGACGCTGCAGGTCCATCGCCACATTTGAAGCTTTGGCTTTCTTTACACAAAGCCTCAATAATGCTGTAATTTTTGACCTTGTCGATGAGCTCCCTCAGTTCTTTTTGAAGGTAGTCACATTTCTTCTTTGCAGCGGTTTCCTCTGTCTTCCCTGCGATGAACATTTCCTCCAAATTTTCCCAGCCGTTGAACTGTCTCTGGCGCTTGTGAATTTGGTGGCGCAGGGTATTCAGCTTTTGGGTGATGGCCTGTAGGCTCACCCTCATTTCATCCTGGTTGCTACCCATAACTGTCGGTTCCTGGCGGAGGGCCATGGTGTCGTTCTTCAAGGACTCCAGAGGAAGGACCATGTTTTGGTTGCAACTTATGTTCTGCTCTCTTAAAGCTTGTTGATGAAAAATACTTCTCGGTTTAGCACAGAAATATAGAAGCAAACTGTATTGTCGGTGTTGAAGAAATGATAATCGATGCAGTAGCACAGTAAAACCGTGATGAGATTCTCAGTACTCAGTGAGTGATCGCCTGTCAACCAACCTTCTGACAGATAACTCTGATCCTGGTAAAGGTAGAATGTGTCACTTAGAATGTTGACATGAAAGGCACATGCACAGGATGTGACATCACTACATTCTGTTTCTATGATGCAACTTATAGGCAGCTGTTGCCTTGGTGACAAGGAATGACCTCTCGCCGGTTCCTCCCCCAAAACGTCCATTGTCCAATCACACATCATAGCAACCGTTACTATGTGAGCAGGTCCGACAAACATTGACTCCAAGCAAGATGGTGAAGTGGTGCGCACGGGCCGCGTTTGTAAATCGGACACTAGATACCCCCTCTTAATACATCCATGGATACTGACAGATACCCCGAGAGATTGTCTGGAGGAGTTGTGTTTAAATATCACGCCCCAATATATTCTCGGTTTTGAGGCCTCGCCCCTACAATTTACGACATGGCGAGACGTAATCCGGCTGAGAAGCGGCAATTTTCAGAGGTGGAGATTGAAACCCTGATATCTCAGGTTCATTTGTACTAACGTGTGTACTATTTGGCAGCCTGAAAACTGTTATTAAAGACTGTATAAAGAATGCGGAATGGAAAGAGATCACTGATGCGGTCAACAGTGTTGCCGTAGTAAATCGGACTCCAGCTGAAGTTTATTTAATTTATAGCCTACATCCTTGACACATGTATTCTATAGTCCTAATAATATACAGACTTATATTGCAATCTCTTAGACCTACATATAGGTGTACTTATATTTAAATAAACACACAGTAGCAGAGTTTATGTAGTGTCTTTTATTTTACTCATGTTTTTTTTCATGAGTCAGAACGAGGCAACAGCTGAGGGAGAGTGCGTGTCCTCCGCCCCCCATGCTGGACCACCCCCCCGACCCTGTTTTCTGACAGCAGAGGGGCTGGAAAAACAAGCTGAAATAACTCGGTCAATGGCAGAAATAAATCGTTCACGTTGGTTGCTGGGCTGGTTAGTGGTATCTTAGTGATAGTTCTCCTGCCATTTTTGCTGCTGTGTTGGTATTCAAAAGCAAAGGGTAAGACCTGTTTCTGTTTATTTTAGATAAATTACACTCAAAAATCGCTAAAAATCATTGAGGAATTCTGATAGCACGACATGGAGCAGCGATTCAGTTTGCAAAATAAACTTAAACCTGTTGTATAATGTAACTTAATAATTAGGCCTACTGACTTGACTTTTTTTCACAGATACATGTTGTCACAGGTTGGTACAAAACTGAAGTCTCATTTTAGAAACTCCACTTATTCATCATTATTCATATTATTTTTTTTTTTTACTTTTATTGGTTTTTATGTATTACTGCTTCATGTTTCAGGCTCATCCAGTCTCAGAGAACCAATCAGAGCTCCACTACAGTCCAAACTGTCAACCAAGATGAAACTCAACAGCAACTATACTCCTCTCTTCTCCATGGTCAGCTCACACTTTCACTTTGTTTATTCAGCTATTATATTTTGAATAACAATATTCCCTGTGCTGCAGATTTGACACTTTTTAAGCTAAAACTAGTTATACGGTACCATGGACTTAAAGTGACAAATTTTATGTTTGATTTTATTTAGGTGATGTTTGTGTCTACGAAACAATCGTCAGCTCTGGGAACACTCGATGTGGTACAGTTTAAACTGCAGTATCAACGTGCAGAGCAGAGATTTTAATGGAAGGATTCAAATTCAAGCCCTTAAAAACATTCTAATTTCAGGTGAACAAGCAGATGAATACGGAAATGGCACATCTAAGATTCAGCTCAAAGATTTTGGAAAGAGGAGTAAGTACACGAAAAATGGAACATCAAAAATAAATTCAATGGTTGTTAATTCAACAAGCAATCCCCAAATGTATATAAATTACATGGCCAAAAGTATGTGAAAGCCAGATATCACAGCCATACAATTGCCATAGTATACATTGTTATACACATTTTGTTGTGTAGTGTAAAAGACAGCTTCATTTAGTTTTAAATCATATTGTTTTTACAGGAATGATGCGTGATGATACAGCGGCGGGCTCTGACTACAGCAATGTGAATCCAGATTCAACTGCAGGTACACATATTACCACTAGCTATTTAGCTACTGGGTCATCTGCATTTGAATCACATTTTATTAAAGACACTAGATAACTGTAGGTCTATAATTCTCAAATTCAAATGCATTTAAAAATAATTTTTAAAAAACTGAAGATTTTTTTGTTGATTCTGAATATTATAGGGTCAGTGTTTCAAGAACATTTTTCAGTTGTATTAATTATGATTTGGTTTCAGGTCCATAAAGAGAAGTGCATCATCAGCAACATGCAAAACAAGATTCATGTTTAAACAGTGTTGAGAGCATTTAAACAACTGCTGCCATCCAAACATCAGACACATGGTATTTTGCGCAGTTTGATAGCAGATCATATGAAAGAATTACAATTCTGTTATATTTCCTGTTGATTACTGCGAGATTTGCTTTTGTATTTGTACTTAGTTTGAATATTTATGTTACAATAATGTAGTATTTGAATAGATTAGATGGCGTAGAACTATATATGAGTCTTTAATGACAGTAATGGAGTTTGGAGTTATAATGGACTGAGATATTTATATTGCCAATATCCATTAAAGGTAACATTTTTTTTTATTCTGAATTTCATGTGCTCAGCTGTAAGATTGTATTACAAATACTGACATTTTACAGTGAACACCAGCATAAATGTAGCTACATGTCAACTTTGTATGTAAATTTACAAATTGAGAGACTTATGTGATGCTTGTATAATGGTAAATAATCAAGTTTTAAATATTCCATCTATTTTACAATATTTGTTATATTTTGTAATATATTTTTTTCTGCTAAGGGTCTGTATTTTATTAGGGAGTTTAAAAATGTAGACTGTGTGCTAGGCATGGGGTAATTCAATGTAAGCTTCTTAGATACCATTTGATGTAAACAATGAATTGTTCTTTTTGTAATTTGTGTGGACTCACTCCTAATAAATGCAATTTCTGATAACAGACGGCTTGAAGGAAAATTTGAAAAAAATGTGTATTTGCTTTTTGTTGAGAATTAATTGAGAAGATTAATACCACTCTCGTCTATATGAATGTTACATTATTGTTATGTTTTTTAGAGCCTCAATAAGGCAAGGCACTACACAAGAATAGGGTAAAAATAATGCATATCACCATTAAACTATCTCAGTTGATTACTTGCATTAATACGAGTTTTTTATTTATTTATTTATTAAGTGTTTTGAAATTGTAGTCTTTAATATGCACATTGCACAAGCATGATCTAATTAAATATGCCTAATTTGCATCCATTTCTAGAACAGCAATGTGAACTTTGGATGAAGCCAAGTTTCCAATTCTTGTTTCATGTTGTTGACACATTAGTCAAAGGTTTTTAGGTCATTTTGGATCTCCTTTTACTACCCATGAATCAGAAAATACTAACACAGGCCATGAAAAGAAATCCTTTTTCTCGCCATGTTTTTAGGACTAAAATGTTATATTAATCAAGCTTTGGATGACATATCAACAAACCCCTCTGGAAAAACCTTGAATATAGCGGCATATGTAGCTCGGCGTAAATTCTTTCAGGAAGACCTAACGCTTAATCACTGCTCTCTTCCTAAATCGAATCAGCTGTTGGAGGCGTTCACCTTCGTATTAAACCAAACCGAATCGGCCACATATTTCAAGGGCCAATCACAGCGTCACAACCCTGCTTTAAATCTGTTTCTCTCCCTGCTGCTGTCAGCTGTCATTTCAGGCAAAGCGTGCACACCTCCACCTCCCTTGCCACCTCCAGTCATCGTCACCCAAAGGCGCCCTGGGTCTTCCTCCTGCAGGACACTCTATCGACTCCTTCAGTCTGGTCTTCAGGCTCCTTCGCCGCCACCACCAGTGTCTAGACTCCATCGGGGGATTATCTTGGCTTCCTTACCCCTTTAAAAATGATTTTATAACGATGGAGTCTAAGCTCCAAAGACTGTACATTTTTATATGCTTATGTACAGTAAACCTTTGCATATCTGCAAACAAGTCTCTCCTGATTGAAATGGTAGTGCTACTAAAGTAGACTTCTCGCTCAGAGTATGAGAAACAAAAACATTTTGAGAGAACAGCTGTTGGTTGTTGTTGTCTATTTTCTTCTGACCTTCTTAAAAACAGACCGTCGTAAAACCCTAATACCGTTAATGCAATTAGACTTATTATGTATTTATTTAACTTATTTAACATTTTACAGCTGGGGACTCAAAAACCCCAAACAGAAGACAGTCACAAAGTATGAAGATGATAAAACAATGTAAAGTGTGTTTCTGAGCTGTTTAAGTCGACCTCTGACAGTACATAAGGAGAGATTTACACATGACACTTACAACAACTGTATATTGATTTTCACTTTTTTTTATTATAATAAATAGCCAAATTAAGAAGATTGTAAACTGGGTGTTAACCCATGCAGTCACTGCAGGAATTGAATTGACCAATGGACTTGGACATGCAATCACTGCATGGAATATTTGCCAAATTAAGAAAATTGTTGAGGTAGGAAACTGGGTGTAAACCCATGCAGTCACTGCACGAATGGAGCTTTTTAGGAATGGAGGCAACTTTAGGAATATTTGCCAAATTAAGAAAGTGTGTTTGGTGTGGGGGACTCCCTGCTACTAAAATATGACACCACAGTATCACATCTGGGGAGCTGATTTGTTCTGTCAGGGAGTCCTGTTGTTCGCTTGTTCGTTCTGTCTTCAACCTCATCGCGCTACAACTTCCCCTCCAGAGCTTTTTCTTTGTCCGCCTTTTTAGTAACCTTCTCTAGTTCTTTATGAAGGTTTTTATTCAGCCGGTTCAAGGTGTTCTTTTCCACTTTCAGGGAGTCGTATGTGTTGGCCCAAACGCTCTCACCTCGGAGTGTGTCACCGAGCTCCTGAACTTTAAGCTGCAGAGCGCTGTTCTCTTGGCTCACAGCTTCGTTCTCTGACTTCAACTCGCTGGTTCTTTCCTCCAGAGTTTCTTCTTTGGAGAACTTTTTCTCCAGCTTCTGAAGTTCTTTCTGCAGAGTGTTGTTCTGGTTCGTGAGAACTTTTTTCTCTGCCTTCAGAGATTTATAACTCGCCTCAAAGGCATTCAAAACGCTGAGGTTTTCATTAAAATTTTGGATTTCCTCTGTGGCTTTGTTGTTCTGGAGCGTCAAGGCGTCTGTCTGTTGTTTCAGAACGTCGTATTTGTGCTTCCAGTCTTGTTCATTGAGAAGCTTCTTAAAACCATCAGAATGGGTTTTACCCAGGGCTCGGTTTTGTGCCTGCAGAACCTTCTCTGCAGCTTCCAGTTCTACGTAATTGTCCTTTAAATGTCTTTTAATCCTGAGCTGGTCATTTACGACTTGGATTTGCTGATTCAAATTGTCATTGTCTTTCTTCAAAACGCCCCGCGGTCCAATGTTTCCTTGCACATGTCACGCCAGATGTTTAATTTGTCCGATTTATTTTTGAGAGCCTGGAGTTCCTGCAGCAAGGCAGCGTTTTCACAGCTCATGTGTTCACTTAATGCCTTCACGGCCTCGATCTCTTCCTCCAAATTGTTATCATTCTCGATCTTTTCATGCATCTCCTGAATCTCATGTCGCAAAGCCTCATTCTGCTGGCTAATCGCCTCTTTCTCGGCTTTTGCATCGTTGTAGGATTGCTGATGCCTCTCCTTGAGCTCCAGGAGTTGGCTTTGCAGGGCGGCATTTTGCTGGCTCATCGCCTCTGTCTGCCGTTTTAATGCAGCACACATTATGTCCACACTAGTCTCATTTTGGAGTTCATCCTGCAGGTAGCGAATCTCACTCTTCAGCTTATCGTTCTCTTGACCCACGGCCTTATTTTCTTTTTTCACTTTATCGAAGTTGTTGTGCCGTCTTTTGAGCTCACTGACCATTTGTTGCAGATTTTGACGCTGCAGGTCCATCGCCACATTTGAAGCTTTGGTTTCTTTACACAAAGCCTCAATAATGCTGTAATTTTTGACCTTGTCGATGAGCTCCCTCAGTTCTTTTTGAAGGTAGTCACATTTCTTCTTTGCAGCGGTTTCCTCTGTCTTCCCTGCGGTGAACATTTCCTCCAAATTTTCCCAGCCGTTGAACTGTCTCTGGCGCTTGTGAATTTGGTGGCGCAGGGTATTCAGCTTTTGGGTGATGGCCTGTAGGCTCACCCTCATTTCATCCTGGTTGCTACCCATAACTGTCGGTTCCTGGCGGAGGGCCATGGTGTCGTTCTTCAAGGACTCCAGAGGAAGGACCATGTTTTGGTTGCAACTTATGTTCTGCTCTCTTAAAGCTTGTTGATGAAAAATACTTCTCGGTTTAGCACAGAAATATAGAAGCAAACTGTATTGTCGGTGTTGAAGAAATGATAATCGATGCAGTAGCACAGTAAAACCGTGATGAGATTCTCAGTACTCAGTGAGTGATCGCCTGTCAACCAACCTTCTGACAGATAACTCTGATCCTGGTAAAGGTAGAATGTGTCACTTAGAATGTTGACATGAAAGGCACATGCACAGGATGTGACATCACTACATTCTGTTTCTATGATGCAACTTATAGGCAGCTGTTGCCTTGGTGACAAGGAATGACCTCTCGCCCGCTCCTCCCCCAAAACGTCCATTGTCCAATCACACATCATAGCAACCGTTACTATGTGAGCAGGTCCGACAAACATTGACTCCAAGCAAGATGGTGAAGTGGTGCGCCCACGGCGTTTGTAAATCGGACACTAGATACCCCCTCTTAATACATCCATGGATACTGACAGATACCCCGAGAGATTGTCTGGAGGAGTTGTGTTTAAATATCACGCCCCAATATATTCTCGGTTTTGAGGCCTCGCCCCTACAATTTACGACATGGCGAGACGTAATCCGGCTGAGAAGCGGCAATTTTCAGAGGTGGAGATTGAAACCCTGATATCTCAGGTTCATTTGTACTAACGTGTGTACTATTTGGCAGCCTGAAAACTGTTATTAAAGACTGTATAAAGAATGCGGAATGGAAAGAGATCACTGATGCGGTCAACAGTGTTGCCGTAGTAAATCGGACTCCAGCTGAAGTTTATTTAATTTATAGCCTACATCCTTGACACATGTATTCTATAGTAGTCCTAATAATATACAGACTTATATTGCAATCTCTTAGGCCTACATATAGGTGTACTTATATTTAAATAAACACACAGTAGCAGAGTTTATGTAGTGTCTTTTATTTTACTCATGTTTTTTTTCATGAGTCAGAACGAGGCAACAGCTGAGGGAGAGTGCGTGTCCTCCGCCCCCCATGCTGGACCACCCCCCCGACCCTGTTTTCTGACAGCAGAGGGGCTGGAAAAACAAGCTGAAATAACTCGGTCAATGGCAGAAATAAATCGTTCACGTTGGTTGCTGGGCTGGTTAGTGGTATCTTAGTGATAGTTCTCCTGCCATTATTGCTGCTGTGTTGGTATACAAAAGCAAAGGGTAAGACCTGTTTCTGTTTATTTTAGATAAATTACACTCAAAAATCGCTAAAAATCATTGAGGAATTCTGATAGCACGACATGGAGCAGCGATTCAGTTTGCAAAATAAACTTAAACCTGTTGTATAATGTAACTTAATAATTACTGACTTGATTTTTTTTCACAGATACATGTTGTCACAGGTTGGTACAAAACTCAAGTCTCATTTTAGAAACTCCATTTATTCATCATTATTCATATTATTTTTTTTTTTTACTTTTATTGGTTTTTATGTATTACTGCTTCATGTTTCAGGCTCATCCAGTCTCAGAGAACCAATCAGAGCTCCACTACAGTCCAAACTGTCAACCAAGATGAAACTCAACAGCAACTATACTCCTCTCTTCTCCATGGTCAGCTCACACTTTCACTTTGTTTATTCAGCTTTTATATTTTGAATAATAATATTCCCTGTGCTGCAGATTTGACACCTTTTAAACTAAAACAAGTTATACGGTACCATGGACTTAAAGTGACAAATTTTATGTTTGATTTTATTTAGGTGATGTTTGTGTCTACGAAACAATCGTCAGCTCTGGGAACACTCGATGTGGTACAGTTTAAACTGCAGTATCAACGTGCAGAGCAGAGATTTTAATGGAAGGATTCAAATTCAAGCCATTAAAAACATTCTAATTTCAGGTGAACAAGCAGATGAATACGGAAATGGCACATCTAAGATTCAGCTCAAAGATTTTGGAAAGAGGAGTAAGTACACGAAAAATGGAACATCAAAAATGAATTCAATGGTTGTTAATTCAACAAGCAATCCCCAAATGTACATAAATTACATGGCCAAAAGTATGTGAAAGCCAGATATCACAGCCATACAATTGCCATAGTATACATTGTTATACACATTTTGTTGTGTAGTGTAAAAGACAGCTTCATTTAGTTTTAAATCATATTGTTTTTACAGGAATGATACGTGATGATACAGCGGCAGGCTCTGACTACAGCAATGTGAATCCAGATTCAACTGCAGGTACACATATTACCACTAGCTATTTAGCTACTGGGTCATCTGCATTTGAATCACATTTTATTAAAGACACTAGATAACTGTAGGTCTATAATTCTCAAATTCAAATGCATTTAAAAATAATTTTTAAAAAACTGAAGATTTTTTTGTTGATTCTGAATATTATAGGGTCAGTGTTTCAAGAACATTTTTCAGTTGTATTAATTATGATTTGGTTTCAGGTCCATAAAGAGAAGTGCATCATCAGCAACATGCAAAACAAGATTCATGTTTAAACAGTGTTGAGAGCATTTAAACAACTGCTGCCATCCAAACATCAGACACATGGTATTTTGCGCAGTTTGATAGCAGATCATATGAAAGAATTACAATTCTGTTATATTTCCTGTTGATTACTGCGAGATTTGCTTTTGTATTTGTACTTAGTTTGAATATTTATGTTACAATAATGTAGTATTTGAATAGATTAGATAGCGTAGAACTATATATGAGTCTTTAATGACAGTAATGGAGTTTGGAGTTATAATGGACTGAGATATTTATATTGCCAATATCCATTAAAGGTAACATTTTTTTTTATTCTGAATTTCACGTGCTCAGCTGTAAGATTGTATTACAAATACTGACATTTTACAGTGAACACCAGCATAAATGTAGCTACATGTCAACTTTGTATGTAAATTTACAAATTGAGAGACTTATGTGATGCTTGTATAATGGTAAATAATCAAGTTTTAAATATTCCATCTATTTTACAATATTTGTTATATTTTGTAATATATTTTTTCTGCTAAGGGTCTGTATTTTATTAGGGAGTTTAAAAAATGTAGACTGTGTGCTAGGCATGGGGTAATTCAATGTAAGCTTCTTAGATACCATTTGATGTAAACAATGAATTGTTCTTTTTGTAATTTGTGTGGACTCACTCCTAATAAATGCAATTTCTGATAACAGACGGCTTGAAGGAAAATTTGAAAAAAATGTGTATTTGCTTTTTGTTGAGAATTAATTGAGAAGATTAATACCACTCTCGTCTATATGAATGTTACATTATTGTTATGTTTTTTAGAGCCTCAATAAGGCAAGGCACTACACAAGAATAGGGTAAAAATAATGCATATCACCATTAAACTATCTCAGTTGATTACTTGCATTAATACGAGTTTTTTATTTATTTATTTATTAAGTGTTTTGAAATTGTAGTCTTTAATATGCACATTGCACAAGCATGATCTAATTAAATATGCGCTAATTTGCATCCATTTCTAGAACAGCAATGTGAACTTTGGATGAAGCCAAGTTTCCAATTCTTGTTTCATGTTGTTGACACATTAGTCAAAGGTTTTTAGGTCATTTTGGATCTCTCTTTTAACACTCCATGAATCAGAAAATACTAACACAGGCCATGAAAAGAAATCCTTTTCTTGCCATGTTTTTAGGACTAAAATGTTATATTAATCAAGCTTTGGATGACATATCAACAAACCCCTCTGGAAAAACCTTGAATATAGCGGCATATGTAGCTCGGCGTAAATTCTTTCAGGAAGACCTAACGCTTAATCACTGCTCTCTTCCTAAATCGAATCAGCTGTTGGAGGCGTTCACCTTCGTGTTAAACCAAACCGAATCGGCCACAAATTTCCTGGGCCAATCACAGCGTCACAACCCTGCTTTAAATCTGTTTCTCTCCCTGCTGCTGTCAGCTGTCATTTCAGGCAAAGCGTGCACACCTCCACCTCCCTTGCCACCTCCAGTCATCGTCACCCAAAGGCGCCCTGGGTCTTCCTCCTGCAGGACACTCTATCGACTCCTTCAGTCTGGTCTTCAGGCTCCTTCGCCGCCACCTCCAGTGTCTAGACTCCATCGGGGGATTATCTTGGCTTCCTTACCCCTTTAAAAATGATTTTATAACGATGGAGTCTAAGCTCCAAAGACTGTACATTTTTATATGCTTATGTACAGTAAACCTTTGCATATCTGCAAACAAGTCTCTCCTGATTGAAATGGTAGTGCTACTAAAGTAGACTTCTCGCTCAGAGTATGAGAAACAAAAACATTTTGAGAAAACAGCCGTTGGTTGTTGTTGTCTATTTTCTTCTGACCTTCTTAAAAACAGACCGTCGTAAAACCCTAATACCGTTAATGCAATTAAACTTATTATGTATTTATTTAACTTATTTAACATTTTACAGCTGGGGACTCAAAAACCCCAAACAGAAGACAGTCACAAAGTATGAAGATGATAAAACAATGTAAAGTGTGTGTCTGAGCTGTTAAAGTCGACCTCTGACAGTACATAAGGAGAGACAGATCAAAACTTAAGAAACTTAATTCATATTTACACATGACACTTACAACAACTGTATATTGATTTTCACTTTTTTTTTATTATAATAAATAGCCAAATTAAGAAGATTGTAAACTGGGTGTTAACCCATGCAGTCACTGCAGGAATTGAATTGACCAATGGACTTGGACATGCAATCACTGCATGGAATATTTGCCAAATTAAGAAAATTGTTGAGGTAGGAAACTGGGTGTAAACCCATGCAGTCACTGCACGAATGGATAAACTTTTTAGGAATGGAGGCCACTTTAGGAATATTTGCCAAATTAAGAAAGTGTGTTTGGTGTGGGGGACTCCCTGCTACTAAAATATGACACCACAGTATCACATCTGGGAGCTGATTTGTTCTGTCAGGGAGTCCTGTTGTCTGCGTTTGTTCTCTGTCTTCAACCTCATGCGCCGCATACTTCCCCTCCAGAGCTTTTTCTTTGTCCGCCTTTTTAGTAACCTTCTCTAGTTCTTTATGAAGGTTTTTATTCAGCCGGTTCAAGGTGTTCTTTTCCACTTTCAGGGAGTCGTATGTGTTGGCCCAAACGCTCTCACCTCGGAGTGTGTCACCGAGCTCCTGAACTTTAAGCTGCAGAGCGCTGTTCTCTTGGCTCACAGCTTCGTTCTCTGACTTCAACTCGTTGGTTCTTTCCTCCAGAGTTTCTTCTTTGGAGAACTTTTTCTCCAGCTTCTGAAGTTCTTTCTGCAGAGTGTTGTTCTGGTTCGTGAGAACTTTTTTCTCTGCCTTCAGAGATTTATAACTCGCCTTAAAGGCATTCAAAACGCTGAGGTTTTCATTAAAATTTTGGATTTCCTCCGTGGCTTTGTTGTTCTGGAGCGTCAAGGCGTCTGTCTGTTGTTTCAGAACGTCGTATTTGTGCTTCCAGTCTTGTTCATTGAGAAGCTTCTTAAAACCATCAGAATGGGTTTTACCCAGGGCTCGGTTTTGTGCCTGCAGAACCTTCTCTGCAGCTTCCAGTTGTACGTAATTGTCCTTTAAATGTCTTTTAATCCTGAGCTGGTCATTTACGACTTGGATTTGCTGATTCAAATTGTCATTGTCTTTCTTCAAAACGCCCATGCGGTCCAATGTTTCCTTGCACATGTCACGCCAGATGTTTAATTTGTCCGATTTATTTTTGAGAGCCTGGAGTTCCTGCAGCAAGGCAGCGTTTTCACAGCTCATGTGTTCACTTAATGCCTTCACGGCCTCGATCTCTTCCTCCAAATTGTTATCATTCTCGATCTTTTCATGCATCTCCTGAATCTCGCTGCGCAAAGCCTCATTCTGCTGGCTAATCGCCTCTTTCTCGGCTTTTGCATCGTTGTAGGATTGCTGATGCCTCTCCTTGAGCTCCAGGAGTTGGCTTTGCAGGGCGGCATTTTGCTGGCTCATCGCCTCTGTCTGCCGTTTTAATGCAGCACACATTATGTCCACACTAGTCTCATTTTGGAGTTCATCCTGCAGGTAGCGAATCTCACTCTTCAGCTTATCGTTCTCTTGACCCACGGCCTTATTTTCTTTTTTCACTTTATCGAAGTTGTTGTGCCGTCTTTTGAGCTCACTGACCATTTGTTGCAGATTTTGACGCTGCAGGTCCATCGCCACATTTGAAGCTTTGGTTTCTTTACACAAAGCCTCAATAATGCTGTAATTTTTGACCTTGTCGATGAGCTCCCTCAGTTCTTTTCGAAGATAGTCACATTTCTTCTTTGCAGCGGTTTCCTCTGTCTTCCCTGGTGAACATTTCCTCCAAATTTTCCCAGCCGTTGAACTGTCTCTGGCGTTGTGAATTTGGTGGCGCAGGGTATTCAGCTTTTGGGGGTGGCCTGTAGGCTCACCCTCATTTCATCCTGGTTGCTACCCATAACTGTCGGTTCCTGGCGGAGGGCCATGGTGTCGTTCTTCAAGGACTCCAGAGGAAGGACCATGTTTTGGTTGCAACTTATGTTTTCTCTCCTTCTTAAAGCTTGTTGATGAAAAATACTTCTCGGTTTAGCACAGAAATATAGAAGCAAACTGTATTGTCGGTGTTGAAGAAATGATAATCGATGCAGTAGCACAGTAAAACCGTGATGAGATTCTCAGTACTCAGTGAGTGATCGCTTGTCAACCAACCTTCTGACAGATAACTCTGATCCTGGTAAAGGTAGAATGTGTCACTTAGAATGTTGACATGAAAGGCACATGCACAGGATGTGACATCACTACATTCTGTTTCTATGATGCAACTTATAGGCAGCTGTTGCCTTGGTGACAAGGAATGACCTCTCGCCGGTTCCTCCCCCAAAACGTCCATTGTCCAATCACACATCATAGCAACCGTTACTATGTGAGCAGGTCCGACAAACATTGACTCCAAGCAAGATGGTGAAGTGGTGCGCCCACGGCGTTTGTAAATCGGACACTAGATACCCCCTCTTAATACATCCATGGATACTGACAGATACCCCGAGAGA
This sequence comes from Perca fluviatilis, assembly GCF_010015445.1. NCBI lineage: Eukaryota > Metazoa > Chordata > Actinopteri > Perciformes > Percidae > Perca > Perca fluviatilis. The sequence continues at coordinate 19,578,229 of NC_053125.1, forward strand.
TTGTCTGGAGGAGTTGTGTTTAAATATCACGCCCCAATATATTCTCGGTTTTGAGGCCTCGCCCCTACAATTTACGACATGGCGAGACGTAATCCGGCTGAGAAGCGGTAATTTTCAGAGGTGGAGATTGAAACCCTGATATCTCAGGTTCATTTGTACTAACGTGTGTACTATTTGGCAGCCTGAAAACTTTTATTAAAGACTGTATAAAGAATGCGGAATGGAAAGAGATCACTGATGCGGTCAACAGTGTTGCCGTAGTAAATCGGACTCCAGCTGAAGTTTATTTAATTTATAGCCTACATCCTTGACACATGTATTCTATAGTCCTAATAATATACAGACTTATATTGCAATCTCTTAGGCCTACATATAGGTGTACTTATATTTAAATAAACACACAGTAGCAGAGTTTATGTAGTGTCTTTTATTTTACTCATGTTTTTTTTCATGAGTCAGAACGAGGCAACAGCTGAGGGAGAGTGCGTGTCCTCCGCCCCCCATGCTGGACCACCACCCCGACCATGTTTTCTGACAGCAGAGGGGCTGGAAAAACAAGCTGAAATAACTCGGTCAATGGCAGAAATAAATCGTTCACGTTGGTTGCTGGGCTGGTTAGTGGTATCTTAGTGATAGTTCTCCTGCCATTATTGCTGCTGTGTTGGTATACAAAAGCAAAGGGTAAGACCTGTTTCTGTTTATTTTAGATAAATTACACTCAAAAATCGCTAAAAATCATTGAGGAATTCTGATAGCACGACATGGAGCAGCGATTCAGTTTGCAAAATAAACTTAAACCTGTTGTATAATGTAACTTAATAATTACTGACTTGATTTTTTTTCACAGATACATGTTGTCACAGGTTGGTACAAAACTCAAGTCTCATTTTAGAAACTCCATTTATTCATCATTATTCATATTATTTTTTTTTTTTACTTTTATTGGTTTTTATGTATTACTGCTTCATGTTTCAGGCTCATCCAGTCTCAGAGAACCAATCAGAGCTCCACTACAGTCCAAACTGTCAACCAAGATGAAACTCAACAGCAACTATACTCCTCTCTTCTCCATGGTCAGCTCACACTTTCACTTTGTTTATTCAGCTATTATATTTTGAATAATAATATTCCCTGTGCTGCAGATTTGACACTTTTTAAACTAAAACAAGTTATACGGTACCATGGACTTAAAGTGACAAATTTTATGTTTGATTTTATTTAGGTGATGTTTGTGTCTACGAAACAATCGTCAGCTCTGGGAACACTCGATGTGGTACAGTTTAAACTGCAGTATCAACGTGCAGAGCAGAGATTTTAATGGAAGGATTCAAATTCAAGCCATTAAAAACATTCTAATTTCAGGTGAACAAGCAGATGAATACGGAAATGGCACATCTAAGATTCAGCTCAAAGATTTTGGAAAGAGGAGTAAGTACACGAAAAATGGAACATCAAAAATAAATTCAATGGTTGTTAATTCAACAAGCAATCCCCAAATGTACATAAATTACATGGCCAAAAGTATGTGAAAGCCAGATATCACAGCCATACAATTGCCATAGTATACATTGTTATACACATTTTGTTGTGTAGTGTAAAAGACAGCTTCATTTAGTTTTAAATCATATTGTTTTTACAGGAATGATGCGTGATGATACAGCGGCGGGCACTGACTACAGCAATGTGAATCCAGATTCAACTGCAGGTACACATATTACCACTAGCTATTTAGCTACTGGGTCATCTGCATTTGAATCACATTTTATTAAAGACACTAGATAACGATAGTTACGTTATTGTAACTCCAGATTCTATGAGTATAGGCGTAGCCCTCTAAGCCAGGCTATGGGTTTATCCCTTCGCGCATGCGCAGTCGTGAAGATTTTCTTTCCCGCCCTTGCATGCCGCACGGGCTTCAACTACGTCCGCAAATACTGTATAAAAACAGGGCGGACCCGTTGCTCTGCTCCCAACATCAGCTTTTTCTTCAGCTAATGCAATAGGAGCAGGTGGCCCGAATCTTAGAGGGCTACGCCTATACTCATAGAATCTGGAGTTACAATAACGTAACTATCGTTCTATTTCGTATAGGCTTCGAGCCTTCTAGCCACGCTATATGGGAAGCGCGCTGATGTAGTCAATGCCACCTGTGACAGATCCCACAAGTGGAACATAGACTATAGACTATTTTCCCTTACTGTCACTTATCTCTCATGTGCCGCCATGGCAACGACCTGTTAGCTGGCTGAAAGCCCAAGCCGAGAATGCAGGCGTGCATGATTGATGAGGGAAATACATGATTGATAATTATGGGACGCCCGAGTTCCTCCCAGACACCCAGAGTGTGGGGGGGAGGGGAGGGGGCATAAGAAAACATAAGGCGGCACATGTTGTGATTGTATAATAGTGACAAAAACATATACATATGTACATAATATATACAATTATACATACGACGGGGCCTCAATCGTCGTTGTGAGAAGAGAGGACCGAGTGAGTCAGGGAGGGCTCAGACACATCCCACAAATAGAAGCGGATGAAAGGGCATGGAGATGCCCAAGAGGCCGCAGCACAGATTTCAGCCACTGACATGCCTCTGAACAGGGCTGTCGTTGCAGACAGAGCCCGTGTAGAGTGTGCCCGAATGCCCTGGGGGCACCGCTTTTGTGTTATAGGCCTGGGTGATAGCCTCGCACAGCCAGTGGGACAGGCGTTGTTTCGACAGGCGCCCCTTGGGAGTGTTCCCTGTAGTGAACAAACAGCTGCTGTGTCCGCCTTATGGCCGCCGTGCGTAAAACATACTGTGATAACGCACGCACCGGGCACAATCTGTGGGAAGCCTCTTCTTCGCGTCGTGTTGTTATGAGGCGGGGGAAAACCCTGGAGGGAAAAAACCCTCGAACGAAAGGAATTTGTTAAAATTTTTGGTGTGAAGGAAGGGTTGGCTGCTGTAGGGGTGCGCGCTCCCGTCCCCTCTGATTGAGAGACAGGATGGCGATACTGACAGGCGCCATAAGTCGCTCACTCGCTTGGCTGATGTCAGTGCAAGGAGGAGCCGCTGTTTTTTTGAGACAGCAACCTGAGAGGGGCTTGTGCCAGGGGCTCGAAGGGGGCTTCCCCCGAGCTCGGAGTACCAGGGCCAGATCCCATTGGGGCGTAAGAGAACGCGCACGGGGGTTTCTGCCGTCGGACCCCTTTCAAAAATCGTTTAACTAGGGGTGCGCAAAACCGTTCTCTCTCCATAGCCTTCGGGGCAAGATGAAATGGCCGCCGCGTAGGCTTTGACCGTGGATGGGGCCAAGTCGTTATCTACCAGTGTTTGGAGATAAGTCAGTACGACGGGCAGGGGGCACGATATGGGGTCTGACTCCCTCTCTGTGCACCAGCGCTGAAAGCGGACCAGCGCGCCGCGAACACGCTGTTGTAGAGGGGCTCGCCGCTCTGAATGGTGGCGCACCACGGCAGGTGGCAAGCCTAAACCTCTGCAAGCGTTCGCTCCCCAGCACAGCCCCACAGTCGCTGGGTTATCACCGGGGTGGGCTATCGCACCGTCCAGCTGTGACAGGGCGTCCTCTTGCCACCGGCAATTGCCAGGGGGAGCCGCCAGCAGCTGGACCAGCGTCGGGAACCAGGATGCGTCGCGGCGCTCGGGTGCCACCAGGATGACCGACAGGCCTTCCTCCTGGCATCGTTCCAGGAGGCGAGGGATCAGAGGGACCGGGGGAAAGCGTAAGGAGGGTTCTGGGCCAAGGATGGTGGGAGAAAGTGTCCGCGCCCAGGGGTGGGTTGTCCCGTGAGCTCAAGGAAAACCACAGAGCGCACTGTGTGTTTTCTCGTGAGGCGAACAGGTCCACCTCCGCTTCCCCGAACCTGCTCCACAGCTTCCGAACGATAGTGGGATTCAATTTCCACTCGTTGTGAGAGGGTCCCCCTCGACATTAGGTCTGCCGCCCGGTTTAGTATCCCGGGGATGTGGACGGCCCTGAGGGACAGCAGATGACTGTGAGACCACAGCAGGAGGCTCCTGGCTATTTCCAATAGCCGGGCCGTGGGTACGCCGCCCTGGCGATTTATGAACGCCGCTGCTGTGACATTGTCTGTCTGCACCACCACATGTCTCCCTGCTACCTTCGGGGCGAAGTGCTTCAAGACCTTCAGCACCGTGGACAGCTCCAGGCAGTTTATGTGTTGGAGGGGAGGAGGAGGCCATTCCCATCCCACCACCTGTGATTCGCACATTCCTCCCCAGCCAGTGAGGGACGCATCTGTGTACACTGTCACGTATGACGTCACTCTGCCCAAGGGAACCCCAGCTGACAGGGTCTGGGGGTTTCCCCAGTATGACAGGTCTGACTGCAGAGAGGGAGGGATAGTCAGCATTCGCCACTTGTGGCGTATGGGGTCGACGCGCTGACGAAGGAACCACCTCTGGATTTTCCTCATGTGGAGAAGCCCCAAGGGTACTACCATGTAGCCCGCGGACATCATGCCCAGAAGGCGCATGATAGACAGCGCTGACACCTTTGCGCGGGGCGGGCGCGTGGTGAGAGAGAAGCGAAAGCGTTTCTTGCCTCGGCGTTGACAGCCTGGCCCTCATCACAATCGAGTTTAGCACTACGCCCAGATAAACTATCGATTTAGAGGGAACCAATGCGCTTTTCTGCCAGTTTATGGCGAAACCGAGTGTCTGCAGGTGCTGCAGGACTGACACGGTGTGTAGCCGCCGCTTCCGAGAGGAGCCAGGATGAGCAAATCGTCTAGATAAAACAGGACTCTGACGCTTTTTTCCGCAACGGCGAAGTGCCGTTTCAATCGCACTTGGAAAAAGTGCGAGGGGCCAGTGAGTAACCGAATGGCAGTCGGTTGTACTGAAAATGAGCCCCTTGGAAAAAGAAGCGCAGGAATTTCCTGTGTCTGGGGATGACTTGGATGTGAAAGTAAGCGTCTTTCAGATCCACGGACGTAAACCACTCTTGGTGGCGCACGCATTCCAACACATGTTTGGTAGTCAACATGTGGAATGGACGTACCATGACGCACCGGTTGAACTGGGACAAGTCGAGGATGGGGCGAAACCCGCCTGACTTTTTTGGAGTGAGAAAGTATCGGGAGTAAAAACCCTCGTTCTCCTCCCCCGGAGGAACTCGGGAAATTGCTCCTTTTGAGAGCAGTTCCCGTAATTCTGACGTCATGGCGTCTGATTCCGCCTGGGACGACACAGTTGTCTCCAACACGCCCGCAAAGCGAGGCGGGGGGGAGGCGAACTGGAGTGTGTAGCCCCGTGATATCAGTTTTGACATCCACGAGTCCATGTGTGTCAGTCTGATCCATGCCGCGGTGTTCTTGAGAGCGGGCGCGCGCGCATGTCTGTGTGTTGTTTACAGACATAGCTAGCAGGAAGCGCAGAGCCCGTCCCGCCGCTGGGCGAGACGTGGGTAGAACGTGTCGCCCAGCCCATGGTAGGGCCCTGTCGAAAGGGTGGCGGGTCATCGTCGTCCTCATCCCGCTGGCATAGCCAGGGGGAAGAGGAGAACTGAGCGGCGCTAAGTGTAGCGGCATGGCGTTTGCTCCCGCTGTCTGCATAGTGAGAGAGCGGTGCAGCCCCGCGAGCAGCGGTGACCTGGTGTGTGTTTGTGCTTGTGTGGGGAACATCTGTCATATTATCAGCGTAATGTTCATTGGGAACAAGGGCTGCTAGGTTGAAGGGAAACTGCTCTTTAGAAAGACTTGAGTGGCCCTTAAAAGGGCCGTTGTGTTTCCGGTTTTCAACCGTGGAGGGACAGACGTTCTTCGCCCGCTACGTCTTCGCCACCGTGCCCGCTGGTTGGTGGGTGGCTCCGGGGCGGGTTAGACCAGGTGGGAGCCGCTTTCATGGTCCTTCGACCCCGGAAGCCTGCCGGTCGGGGGGCTGTCGTCTGCGTGGGCGTGCGGTGGGGCGTGCGGAGGGGCGGAGGTCGAAGCCTGGGAGGGCGCAGCCGCAGCAGAGGCAGTGGGGCGTTTCCTCTTATGGCGGTTGGTGGAGCGGTGGCGCTGTTGTTGAGGCGCCGCCTTCCAGGAGCCCAGCTGCCGTAGCCGCTCTGCTTCTTCGGCTGCCTGGTGGAGGTGGGAAGTGGCTGTCTGTAAACGAGGTCCAAATAGTCCATCGGGAGCTATGGGACCGTACAGTAGCTCGCGCCTGACCTCCGTGGGTAGCTGGGACATGTGGAGCCAGATATTTCGCTGGGCCACAGTCTGCCACGCCTGGATCCTCGACAACGCCACAGTGGTCGCCGAGGTGAGGGTGAGGATGGCGGTCATAGCCTTGCCGATCTCCGTAGCTAGCTCCGGAGGAAGCGCCTCCGGGTTGGTGGCCATGGCGGAGATGGCGGAGGCTAGCAAGGCTATGTTGTTTTGTGCCGCTAAGCCCTGGGCTGCACACTGGTGAGACCGGTCAGTGACTTGGGCGCAAACCTGGTCCTGAGGGGACGGGGGGGTCGGCTTCCGGTGGCCGAAGAAGGTAGCCTTCGGAAGCAGGATCGACGCCAGGCTCTGCTCCAGAGGGGGGACCGAAGGAAAACCTGCCTCTGTGTCGCCATGAACCCGTGTGAACTGATTCTGTTATATTTCCTGTTGATTACTGCGAGATTTGCTTTTGTATTTGTACTTAGTTTGAATATTTATGTTACAATAATGTAGTATTTTAATAGATTAGATGGCGTAGAACTATATATGAGTCTTTAATGACAGTAATGGAGTTTGGAGTTATAATGTACTGAATGACTGAGATATTTATATTGCCAATATCCATTAAAGGTAACTTTTTTTTTATTCTGAATTTCACGTGCTCAGCTGTAAGATTGTATTACAAATACTGACATTTTACAGTGAACACCAGCATAAATGTAGCTACATGTCAACTTTGTATGTAAATTTACAAATTGAGAGACTTATGTGATGCTTGTATAATGGTAAATAATCAGGTTTTAAATATTCCATCTATTTTACAATATTTGTTATATTTTGTAATATATTTTTTCTGCTAAGGGTCTGTATTTTATTAGGGAGTTTAAAAAATGTAGACTGTGTGTTAGGCATGGGGTAATTCAATGTAAGCTTCTTAGATACCATTTGATGTAAACAATGAATTGTTCTTTTTGTAATTTCTGTGGACTCACTCCTAATAAATGCAATTTCTGATAACAGACGGCTTGAAGGAAAATTTGAAAAAAATGTGTATTTGCTTTTTGTTGAGAATTAATTGAGAAGATTAATACCACTCTCGTCTATATGAATGTTACATTATTGTTATGTTTTTTAGAGCCTCAATAAGGCAAGGCACTACACAAGAATAGGGTAAAAATAATGCATATCACCATTAAACTATCTCAGTTGATTACTTGCATTAATACAAGTTTTTTATTTATTTATTTATTAAGTGTTTTGAAATTGTAGTCTTTAATATGCACATTTTACAAGCATGATCTAATTAAATATGCGCTAATTTGCATCCATTTCTAGAACAGCAATGTGAACTTTGGATGAAGCCAAGTTTCCAATTCTTGTTTCATGTTGTTGACACATTAGTCAAAGGTTTTTAGGTCATTTTGGATCTCTCTTTTTATCACTCCATGAATCAGAAAATACTAACACAGGACATGAAAAGAAATCCTTTTCTTGCCATGTTTTTAGGACTAAAATGTTATATTAATCAAGCTTTGGATGACATATCAACAAACCCCTCTGGAAAAACCTTGAATATAGCGGCATATGTAGCTCGGCGTAAATTCTTTCAGGAAGACCTAACGCTTAATCACTGCTCTCTTCCTAAATCGAATCAGCTGTTGGAGGCGTTCACCTTCGTGTTAAACCAAACCGAATCGGCCACAAATTTCAAGGGCCAATCACAGCGTCACAACCCTGCTTTAAATCTGTTTCTCTCCCTGCTGCTGTCAGCTGTCATTTCAGGCAAAGCGTGCACACCTCCACCTCCCTTGCCACCTCCAGTCATCGTCACCCAAAGGCGCCCTGGGTCTTCCTCCTGCAGGACACTCTATTGTCTCCTTCAGTCTGGTCTTCAGGCTCCTTCGCCGCCACCTCCAGTGTCTAGACTCCATCGGGGGATTATCTTGGCTTCCTTACCCCTTTAAAAATGATTTTATAACGATGGAGTCTAAGCTCCAAAGACTGTACATTTTTATATGCTTATGTACAGTAAACCTTTGCATATCTGCAAACAAGTCTCTCCTGATTGAAATGGTAGTGCTACTAAAGTAGACTTCTCGCTCAGAGTATGAGAAACAAAAACATTTTGAGAGAACAGCTGTTGGTTGTTGTTGTCTATTTTCTTCTGACCTTCTTAAAAACAGACCGTCGTAAAACCCTAATACCGTTAATGCAATTAAACTTATTATGTATTTATTTAACTTATTTAACATTTTACAGCTGGGGACTCAAAAACCCCAAACAGAAGACAGTCACAAAGTATGAAGATGATAAAACAATGTAAAGTGTGTTTCTGAGCTGTTAAAGTCGACCTCTGACAGTACATAAGGAGAGACAGATCAAAACTTAAGAAACTTAATTCATATTTACACATGACACTTACAACAACTGTATATTGATTTTCACTTTTTTTTTATTATAATAAATAGCCAAATTAAGAAGATTGTAAACTGGGTGTTAACCTATGCAGTCACTGCAGGAATTGAATTGACCAATGGACTTGGACATGCAATCACTGCATGGGATATTTGCCAAATTAAGAAAATTGTTGAGGTAGGAAACTGGGTGTAAACCCTATGCAGTCACTGCAAGAATGGATAAACTTTTTAGGAATGGAGGCCACTTTAGGGATATTTGCCAAATTAAGAAAGTGTGTTTGGTGTGGGGGACTCCCTGCTACTAAAATATGACACCACAGTATCACATCTGGGAGCTGATTTGTTCTGTCAGGGAGTCCTGTTGTCTGCGTTTGTTCTCTGTCTTCAACCTCATCGCCGTACACTTCCCCTCCAGAGCTTTTTCTTTGTCCGCCTTTTTAGTAACCTTCTCTAGTTCTTTATGAAGGTTTTTATTCAGCCGGTTCAAGGTGTTCTTTTCCACTTTCAGGGAGTCGTATGTGTTGGCCCAAACGCTCTCACCTCGGAGTGTGTCACCGAGCTCCTGAACTTTAAGCTGCAGAGCGCTGTTCTCTTGGCTCACAGCTTCGTTCTCTGACTTCAACTCGTTGGTTCTTTCCTCCAGAGTTTCTTCTTTGGAGAACTTTTTCTCCAGCTTCTGAAGTTCTTTCTGCAGAGTGTTGTTCTGGTTCGTGAGAACTTTTTTCTCTGCCTTCAGAGATTTTATAACTCGCCTTAAAGGCATTCAAAACGCTGAGGTTTTCATTAAAATTTTGGATTTCCTCCGCGGGCTTTGTTGTTCTGGAGCCGCCAAGGCGTCTGTCTGTTGTTTCAGAACGTCGTATTTGTGCTTCCAGTCTTGTTCATTGAGAAGCTTCTTAAAACCATCAGAATGGGTTTTACCCAGGGCTCGGTTTTGTGCCTGCAGAACCTTCTCTGCAGCTTCCAGTTGTACGTAATTGTCCTTTAAATGTTTTTAATCCTGAGCTGGTCATTTACGAATTGGATTTGCTGATTCAAATTGTCATTGTCTTTCTTCAAAACGCCCATGCGGTCCAATGTTTCCTTGCACATGTCACGCGATGTTTAATTTGTCCGATTTATTTTTGAGAGCCTGGAGTTCCTGCAGCAAGGCAGCGTTTTCACAGCTCATGTGTTCACTTAATGCCTTCACGGCCTCGATCTCTTCCTCCAAATTGTTATCATTCTCGATCTTTTCATGCATCTCCTGAATCTCATGTCGCAGCCTCATTCTGCTGGCTAATCGCCTCTTTCGGCTTTTGCATCGTTGTAGGATTGCTGATGCCTCTCCTTGAGCTCCAGGAGTTGGCTTTGCAGGACGGCATTTTGCTGGCTCATCGCCTCTGTCTGCCGTTTTAATGCAGCACACATTATGTCCACACTAGTCTCATTTTGGAGTTCATCCTGCAGGTAGCGAATCTCACTCTTCAGCTTATCGTTCTCTTGACCCACGGCCTTATTTTCTTTTTTTCACTTTATCGGGTTGTTGTCGTCGTCTTTTTGAGCTCACTGACCATTTGTTGCAGATTTTGACGCTGCAGGTCCATCGCCACATTTGAAGCTTTGGTTTCTTTACACAAAGCCTCAATAATGCTGTAAATTTTTGACCTTGTCGATGAGCTCCCTCAGTTCTTTTCGAAGATAGTCACATTTCTTCTTTGCAGCGGTTTCCTCTGTCTTCCCTGCGGTGAACATTTCCTCCAAATTTTCCCAGCCGTTGAACTGTTCTCTGGCGCTTGAATTTGGTGTCGCGAGGGTATTCAGCTTTTGGGTGATGGCCTGTAGGCTCACCCTCATTTCATCCTGGTTGCTACCCATAACGTCGGTTCCTGGCGGAGGGCCATGGTGTCGTTCTTCAAGGACTCCAGAGGAAGGACCATGTTTTGGTTGCAACTTATGTTCTGCTCTCTTAAAGCTTGTTGTTGAAAAAATACTTCTCGGTTTAGCACAGAAATATAGAAGCAAACTGTATTGTCGGTGTTGAAGAAATGATAATCGATGCAGTAGCACAGTAAAACCGTGATGAGATTCTCAGTACTCAGTGAGTGATCGCTGTCAACCAACCTCTGACAGATAACCTTGATCCTGGTAAAGGTAGAATGTGTCACTTAGGAATGTTGACAGCGAGTACATGCACAGGGATGTGACATCACTACATTCTGTTTCTAAGGATGCAAACTTATAGGCAGCTGTTGCCTTGGTGACAAGGGAATGACCTCACCGTTCCCTCCCCAAACTATTGTCCAATCACACATCATAGCAAACCGCTACTATGTGAGCAGGTCCGACAAACATTGACTCCAAGCAAGATGCCAGAAGGGTGCCCACGGCAAGTTTGTAAATCGGACACTAGATACCCCTTAATACATCCATGGATACTGACAGATACCCCGAGAGATTGTCTGAGGAGTTGTGCTTTAAATATCACGCCCCAATATATACTCTCGGTTTTGAGGTCTCGCCCCTACAATTTACGACATGGCGAGACGTAACCGGCTGAGAAGCGGCACTTTCAGAGGTGGAGATTGAAACCCTTTGATATCTCAGGTTCATTTGTACTAACGTGTACCCATTTGGCAGCCCGGAAACCTGTTATTAAAGACTGTATAAAGAATGGAAATGGAAAGAGATCACTGATGCGGGTCAACAGTGCTGCTGTAGTAAATCGACTCCAGCTGAAGTTTATTTAATTTATAGCCTACATCCCTGACACACATGTATTCTATAGTCCTAATATTGACCAATGGACTTGGACATGCAATCACTGCATGGGATATTGCCAAATTAAGAAAATTGTTGAGGTAGGAAACTGGGTGTAAACCCTATGCAGTCACTGCAAGAATGGATAAACTTTTTAGGAATGGAGGCCACTTTAGGGATATTTGCCAAATTAAGAAAGTGTGTTTGGTGTGGGGGACTCCCTGCTACTAAAATATGACACCACAGTATCACATCTGGGAGCTGATTTGTTCTGTCAGGGAGTCCTGTTGTCTGCGTTTGTTCTCTGTCTTCAACCTCATCGCCTTACACTTCCCTCCAGAGCTTTTTCTTTGTCCGCCTTTTAGTAACCTTCTCTAGTTCTTTATGAAGGTTTTTATTCAGCCGGTTCAAGGTGTTCTTTTCCACTTTCAGGGAGTCGTATGTGTTGGCCCAAAAGCGCTCTCCTCGGAGTGTGTCACCGAGCTCCTGAACTTTAAGCTGCAGAGCTGTTCTCTTGGCTCACAGCTTGTTCTCTGACTTCAACTCGTTGGTTCTTTCCTCCAGAGTTTCTTCTTTGGAGAACTTTTTCTCCAGCTTCTGAAGTTCTTTCTGCAGAGTGTTGTTCTGGTTCGTGAGAACTTTTTTCTCTGCCTTCAGAGATTTATAACTTCGCTAAAGGCATTCAAAACGCTGAGGTTTTCATTAAAATTTTGGATTTCCTCCATTGGCTTTGTTGTTCTGGAAGCGTCAAGGCGTGTCTGTCTGTTGTATCCCGGCGTTGGTATTTGGCTTCCAGTCTTGTTCATTGAGAAGCTTCTTAAAACCATCAGAATGGGTTTAACCCCAGGGCTCGGTTTTGTGCCTGCAGAACCTTCTCTGCAGCTTCCAGTTATGCGTAATTGTCCTTTAAATGTCTTTTAATCCTGAGCTGGTCATTTACGACTTGGATTTGCTGATTCAAATTGTCATTGTCTTTCTTCAAAACGCCCATGCGGTCCAATGTTTCCTTGCACATGTCCCGCCAGATGTTTAATTTGTCCGATTTATTTTTGAGAGCCTGGAGTTCCTGCAGCAAGGCAGCGTTTTCACAGCTCATGTGTTCTAATGCCTTCCGCGCTCCGATCTCTTCCTCCAAATTGTTATCATTCCGATCTTTTCATGCATCTCCTGAATCTCATGTCGCAAAGCCTCATTCTGCTGGCTAATCGCCTCTTTCCCGGCTTTTGCATCGTTGTAGGATTGCTGATGCCTCTCCTTGAGCTCCAGGAGTTGGCTTTGCAGGACGGCATTTTGCTGGCTCATCGCCTCTGTCTGCCGTTTTAATGCAGCACATTATGTCCACACTAGTCTCATTTTGGAGTTCATCCTGCAGGTAGCGAATCTCACTCTTCAGCTTATCGTTCTCTTGACCCACGGCCTTATTTTCTTTTTCACTTTATCGAAGTTGTTGTGCCGTCTTTTGAGCTCACTGACCATTTGTTGCAGATTTTGACGCTGCAGGTCCGCCATCCCATTTGAAGCTTTGGTTTCTTTACACAAAGCCTCAATAATGCTGTAATTTTTACCTTGCGCGTGGAGCTCCCTCAGTTCTTTTCGAAGATAGTCACATTTCTTCTTTGCGCGGTTTCCTCTGTCTTCCCTGCGGTGAACATTTCCTCCAAATTTTCCCAGCCGTTGAACTGTCTCTGGCGCTTGTGAATTTGGTGTCGCAGGGTATTCAGCTTTGGGTGATGGCCTGTAGGCTCACCCTCATTTCATCCTGGTTGCTACCCGTAACTGTCGGTTCCTGGCGGGAGGGCCATGGTGTCGTTCTTCAAGGACTCCAGAGGAAGGACCATGTTTTGGTTGCAACTTATGTTCTGCTCTCTTAAAGCTTGTTGATGAAAAATACTTCTCGGTTTAGCACAGAAATATAGAAGCAAACTGTATTGTCGGTGTTGAAGAAATGATAATCGATGCAGTAGCACAGTAAAACCGTGATGAGATTCTCAGTACTCAGTGAGTGATCGCTTGTCAACCAACCTTCTGACAGATAACTCTGATCCTGGTAAAGGTAGAATGTGTCACTTAGAATGTTGACATGAAAGGCACATGCACAGGATGTGACATCACTACATTCTGTTTCTATGATGCAACTTATAGGCAGCTGTTGCCTTGGTGACAAGGAATGACCTCTCGCCGGTTCCTCCCCCAAAACGTCCATTGTCCAATCACACATCATAGCAACCGTTACTATGTGAGCAGGTCCGACAAACATTGACTCCAAGCAAGATGGTGAAGCGGTGCGCCCACGGCGTTTGTAAATCGGACACTAGATACCCCCTCTTAATACATCCATGGATACTGACAGATACCCCGAGAGATTGTCTGGAGGAGTTGTGTTTAAATATCACGCCCCAATATATTCTCGGTTTTGAGGCCTCGCCCCTACAATTTACGACATGGCGAGACGTAATCCGGCTGAGAAGCGGCACTTTTCAGAGGTGGAGATTGAAACCCTGATATCTCAGGTTCATTTGTACTAACGTGTGTACTATTTGGCAGCCTGAAAACTGTTATTAAAGACTGTATAAAGAATGCGGAATGGAAAGAGATCACTGATGCGGTCAACAGTGTTGCCGTAGTAAATCGGACTCCAGCTGAAGTTTATTTAATTTATAGCCTACATCCTTGACACATGTATTCTATAGTCCTAATAATATACAGACTTATATTGCAATCTCTTAGGCCTACATATAGGTGTACTTATATTTAAATAAACACACAGTAGCAGAGTTTATGTAGTGTCTTTTATTTTACTCATGTTTTTTTTCATGAGTCAGAACGAGGCAACAGCTGAGGGAGAGTGCGTGTCCTCCGCCCCCCATGCTGGACCACCACCCCGACCCTGTTTTCTGACAGCAGAGGGGCTGGAAAAACAAGCTGAAATAACTCGGTCAATGGCAGAAATAAATCGTTCACGTTGGTTGCTGGGCTGGTTAGTGGTATCTTAGTGATAGTTCTCCTGCCATTATTGCTGCTGTGTTGGTATACAAAAGCAAAGGGTAAGACCTGTTTCTGTTTATTTTAGATAAATTACACTCAAAAATCGCTAAAATCATTGAGGAATTCTGATAGCACGACATGGAGCAGCGATTCAGTTTGCAAAATAAACTTAAACCTGTTGTATAATGTAACTTAATAATTACTGACTTGATTTTTTTTACACGAATACATGTTGTCACAGGTTGGTACAAAACTCAAGTCTCATTTTAGAAACTCCATTTATTCATCATTATTCATATTATTTTTTTTTTACTTTATTGGTTTTATGTATTACTGCTTCATGTTTCAGGCTCATCCAGTCTCAGAGAACCAATCAGAGCTCCACTACAGTCCAAACTGTCAACCAAGATGAAACTCAACAGCAACTATACTCCTCTCTTCTCCATGGTCAGCTCACACTTTCACTTTGTTTATTCAGCTATTATATTTTGAATAATAATATTCCCTGTGCTGCAGATTTGACACTTTTTAAACTAAAACAAGTTATACGGTACCATGGACTTAAAGTGACAAATTTTATGTTTGATTTTATTTAGGTGATGTTTGTGTCTACGAAACAATCGTCAGCTCTGGGAACACTCGATGTGGTACAGTTTAAACTGCAGTATCAACGTGCAGAGCAGAGATTTTAATGGAAGGATTCAAATTCAAGCCATTAAAAACATTCTAATTTCAGGTGAACAAGCAGATGAATACGGAAATGGCACATCTAAGATTCAGCTCAAAGATTTTGGAAAGAGGAGTAAGTACACGAAAAATGGAACATCAAAAATAAATTCAATGGTTGTTAATTCAACAAGCAATCCCCAAATGTACATAAATTACATGGCCAAAAGTATGTGAAAGCCAGATATCAAAGCCATACAATTGCCATAGTATACATTGTTATACACATTTTGTTGTGTAGTGTAAAAGACAGCTTCATTTAGTTTTAAATCATATTGTTTTTACAGGAATGATGCGTGATGATACAGCGGCGGGCACTGACTACAGCAATGTGAATCCAGATTCAACTGCAGGTACACATATTACTAAGGGTGTGACGAGATCTCGTTTTACAAGATCTCGCGAGATCTCGCGTGACGAGATCTCTCGTCGAGGTGAAAAGAGTGAAAGAGTGACAGACAAGACGAACACAATATGTAAACATTGTAAGAAAGAAATGCCGTACTACTAACTACTGCACCCGCGAGTTGCGGGTGCAGTAGTTAGTAGAGAGCTGTGGTGGTGATGTAAGTGTTTTTGCATAGTGCTCGTGTTAGCCGCGGTATACGGCATTTTTTTCTTACAATGTTTACATATTGTGTTCGTCTTGTCTGTCACTCTTTCGCCGTTTATTATTTCCGCAGGAAAACCAAAATGTTGCCACACAAATGATTTAAAAGTGGCAGGGGGATTTTCAATAGTAATTCCACGCTCCATCACGCTGACATCACATCGCCTCACGAGACAACTTTTCACCGCGGACGAAATCTCGTCCGTTCTCATGAACCCAATCTCGTGATGTGTTTGGTCTCGGTTAGGGTAACCGTCGTCCACACCCCTAGCTTGTAACCTTGGTTCTCTGAGTAAAGACTATTTTTCCCAGTCATATTTCTTAACTGAAGTTTTCTTTAAATTAGTGTTAAAATCGCGTCTCGCTCTCGTGACCCCAATCTCGTGTCTCGTCTTGTCTCGTGAGCGAGTGTCTCGTCACACCCCTACATATTACCACTAGCTATTTAGCTACTGGGTCATCTGCATTTGAATCACATTTTATTAAAGACACTAGATAACGATAGTTACGTTATTGTAACTCCAGATTCTATGAGTATAGGCGTAGCCCTCTAAGCCACGCTATGGGTTTATCCCTTCCGCGCATGCGCGGTCGTGAAGATTTTCTTTCCGCCCTTGCATGCGCCGCGGAGCTCAACTTCACGTCCGCCAAATACTGTATAAAAACAGGGCGGACCCGTTGCTCTGCTCCCAACATCAGCTTTTTCTTCAGCTAATGCAATAGGAGCAGGTGGCCCGAATCTTAGAGGGTTTACGCCTATACTCATAGAATCTGGAGTTACTATAACGTTACTAATTTCATATAGGCTTAGCCCTCTAAGCCACGCTATGGGTTAGGGCGAAGCTGATGTAGTCAATGCCACCTGTGACAGATCCCACAAGTGGAACATAGACTATAGACTATTTTCCCTTACTGTCACTTATCTCTCATGTGCCGCCATAGCGACCTGTTAGCTGGCTGAAAGCTCAGCCCGAAGGAATGCAGCGTGCATGATTGATGAGGGAAATACATGATTGATAATTATGGGACGCGAGTTCCTCCCAGACACCCAGAGTGGGGGGGAGGGGCATAAGAAAACATAAAGCGGCACATGTCGTGATTGTATAATAGTGACAAAACATATACATATGTACATAATATATACAATTATACATACGACGGGGCCTCAATCGTCGTTGTGAAAGAGGACCAAGTGAGTCAGGGAGGGCTCAGACACATCCCGCAAATAGAAGCGGATGAAAGGGCATGGAGATGCCCAAGAGGCCGCAGCACAGATTTCAGCCACTGACATGCCTCTGAACAGGGCTGTCGATGCAGACAGAGCCCGTGTAGAGTGTGCCCGAATGCCCTGGGGGTCACCGCCCCCTTTGTGTTATAGGCCTGGGTGATAGCCTCGCACAGCCAGTGGGACAGGCGTTGTTTCGACAGGGCCGCCCCTTGGGAGTGTTCCCTGTAGTGAACAAACCGGGCACAATCTGTGGGAAGCCTCCTCCGCGTCGTTGTTATGAGGCGGGGGGAAAAAACCCTGGAGGGAAAAACCCTCGACCGAAAGGAATTTGTTAAAATTTTTGTGTGTGAAGGAAGGGTTGGGCTGTAGGGTGGCTGCGCTCCGTCCCCTCTGATTGAGAGACAGGATGGCGATACTGACAAGCGCACATAAGTCGCTCACTTCGCGGCTGATGTCAGTGCAAGGAGGGCGCCCGTTTTAGAGACAGCAACCTGAGAGGGCTTGTGCCAGGGGCTCGAAGGGGGCTTCCCCAGAGCTCGAATACCAGGGCCAGATCCCATTGGGGGTGAGAGAACGCGACGGGGGGTTTCTGCCGTCGGACCCCTTTCAAAAATCGTTTAACTAGGGGTGCGCAAAAACCGTTCTCTCTCCATAGCCCGTGGCAAGATGAAATGGCCGCCGCGTAGGCTTTGACCGTGGATGGGGCCAAGTCGTTATCTACCAGTGTTTGGAGATAAGTCAGTACGACGGGCAGGGGGGCACGCATATGGGGTCTGACTCCCTCTCTGTGCACCAGCGCTGGAAAGCGGACCAGCGCGCCGCGTAACACGCTGTTGTAGAGGGGGCTCTCGCGCTCTGAATGGTGCGCACCACGGCAGGTGGCAAGCCTAACCTCTGCAAGCGTTCCCGCTCAGCAGCCAGCCCCACAGTCGCTGGGTTATCACCGGGGGGTGGGCTATCGCGCTGTCCAGCTGTGACAGGGCGTCCTCTTGCCACGGCAATTGCCAGGGGGGAGCCGCCAGCAGCTGGACCAGCGTCGGGAACCAGGATGCGTTCGTGCGCTCCGGTGCCACCAGGATGACCGACAGGCCTTCCTCCTGGGGTGTACGTTCCAGGAGGCGAGGGATCAGAGGGACCCGGGAAAGAAAGCGTAAAAGGAGGGTTCTGGGCCAAGGATGGTGGGAGAAAGTGTCCGCGCCCAGGGGTGGGTTGTCCCGTGAGCTCAAGGAAAACCACAGAGCGCACTGTGTGTTTTCTCGTGAGGCGAACAGGTCCACCTCCGCTTCCCCGAACCTGCTCCACAGCTTCCGAACGATAGTGGGATTCAATTTCCACTCGTTGTGAGAGGGTCCCCCCCTCGACATTAGGTCTGCCGCCCGGTTTAGTATCCCGGGGATGTGGACGGCCCTGAGGGACAGCAGATGACTGTGAGACCACAGCAGGAGGCTCCTGGCTATTTCCAATAGCCGGGCCGATGTACGCCGCCCTGGCGATTTATGAACACCGCTGCTGTGACATTGTCTGTCTGCACCACCACATGTCTCCCTGCTACCTTCGGCGAAGTGCTTCAAGACCTTCAGCACCGTGGACAGCTCCAGGCAGTTTATGTGTGGGGGAGGGGAGGAGGAGGCCATTCCATCCCACCACCTGTGATTCGCACATTCCTCCCCAGCCAGTGAGGGACGCATCTGTGTACACTGTCACGTTATGACGTCACTCTGCCCAGGAGGACCCCAGCTGACAGGGTCTGGGGGTTTCCCAATATGACAGGTCTGACTGCAGAGAGGGAGGGATAATCAGCATTCGCCACTTGTGGCGTTATGGGGTCGGCAGCGCTGACGGAAGAACCACCTCTGGATTTTCCTCATGTGGAAGCCCAGCGGGTACTACCATGTAGCCCGCGGACATCATGCCCAGAAGGCGATGATAGACAGGCGCTGACACCTTTTGCGCTGGGTGTCGACAGGAGAGAAAGCAGCGTTTCTTGCCTCGGCGTTGACAGCCTGGCCCTCATCACAATCGAAGTTTAGCACTACGCCCAGATAAACTATCGATTATGAGGGAACCAATGCGCTTTTCTGCCAGTTTATGGTGAAACCGAGTGTCTGCAGGTGCTGCAGGACTGACACGGTGTGTAAGCGCCCGCCCGTTTCGGAGAGGAGCCAGGATGAGCAAATCGTGGAGATAAAACAGGACCCGACGCGCTCTGCCAACGGCTGAAGTGCCGGCTCCACGCACTTGGAAAAAGTGCGAGGGGCCAGTGAGTAACCGAATGGCAGTTGGTTGTACTGAAAACGAGCCCCTTTGGAAAAAGAAGGCGCAGGAATTTCCTGTGTCTGGGGATGACTTGGATGTGAAAGTAAGCGTCTTTCAGATCCACGGACGTAAACCACTCTTGGTGGCGCACGCATTCCAACATATGTTTGGTAGTCAACATGTGGAAGTGGCGTACCATGGGCAACGGTTGAACTGGGACAAGTCGGGGATGGGGGCGAAACCCGCCGGACTTTTTGGAGTGAGAAAGTATCGGGAGTAAAACCCTCGTTCTCCTCCCCGAGGAACTTCGGGAAATTGCTCCTTTTGAGAGCAGTTCCCGTAATTCTGACGTATGGCGTGCTGATTCCGCCTGGGACGACACAGTTGTCTCCAACACGCCCCATAAGCGGGGAGGGCCGAACTGGAGTGTGTAGCCCCGTGATATCAGTTTTGACATCCACGAGTCCATGTGTGTCAGTCTGATCCATGCCGCGCTGTGCTCTGAGAGCGGGTCGCGCATGTCTGTGTGTTTTTTACAGACATAGCTAGCAGGAAGCGCAGAGCCCGTCCCGCCGCTAGGCGAGGCGATGGGTAGAACGTGCCGCCCAGCCCATGGTAGGGCCCTGTCGAAAGGGTGGCGGGTCATCGTCCGTCATCATCCCGCTAGCATAGCCAGGGGGAGAAGGAGAACTGAGCGGCGCAAGTGTAAGCGGCATGGCGTTTGCCCCGCTGTCTGCATAGTGAGAGAGCGGTGCAGCCCCGCGAGCAGCGGTGACCTGGTGTGTGTTTGTGCTTTGTGTGGGAACATCTGTCATATTATCAGCGTAATGTTCATTGGGAACAAGGGCTGCTAGGTTGAAGGGAAACTGCTCTTTAGAAAGACGTGTGGCGCCTTAAAAAGGCCGTTGTGTTTTCGGTTTTCAACCGTGGAGGGACAGACGGTTCCCCCCCCCCCGTCATTGCCCCACCGTCGCCGCGCTTGGTGGGTGGCTCCGGGGCGGGTTAGACCAGGTGGGACGCTTTCTGGTCCTTCGACCCCGTGAAGCCTGCCAGTCGGGGCGGCTGTCGCTGCGGTGGGGGGTGCGGTTGGGGCATGGCGGAGGCCGAAGCCTGGGAGGCGCAGCCGCAGCAGAGGCTGTGGGGCGTTTCCTCTTATGGCGGTTGGTGGAGCGGTGGCGCTGTTGTTGAGGCGCCGCCTTCCAGGAGCCCAGCTGCCGTAGCCGCTCTGCTTCTTCGGCTGCCTGGTGGAGGTGGGAAGTGGCTGTCTGTAAACGAGGTCCAAATAGTCCATCGGGAGCTATGGGACCGTACAGTAGCTCGCGCCTGACCTCCGTGGGTAGCTGGGACATGTGGAGCCAGATATTTCGCTGGGCCACAGTCTGCCACGCCTGGATCCTCGACAACGCCACAGTGGTCGCTGAGGTGAGGGTGAGGATGGCGGTCATAGCCTTGCCGATCTCCGTAGCTAGCTCCGAGGAGCGCCTCCGGGTTGGTGGCCATGGCGGAGACGGCGGAGGCTAGCAAGGCTATGTTGTTTTGCGCCGCTAAGCCCTGGGCTGCACACTGGTGAGACTGGTCAGTGACTTGGGCGCAAACCTGGTCCTGGGGGGACGGGGGGGTCGGCTTCCGGTGGCCGAAGAAGGTAGCCTTCGGAAGCAGGATCGACGCCAGGCTCTGCCAGAACGGGCAGGAGGCGTCGGAGGTGAGAGCCTTGCCGGCGTGGGGGACGCCGAGGCAGGTCTCGCAGCGGGGGTGGAGGTCCGGCGAGAAGATGTAGCCGGTCCGGCAGGTGGGGCAGCGGCGGACGCCGCTGGAGCTGGTAGTCTTCATTACCTTCTTCATAACTGCTCTTGCTTGAAGAAAAAGTGGGAGCAGAGCAACGGGTCCGCCCTGTTTTTATACAGTATTTGCGGACGTAGTTGAAGCCCGTGCGGCACGCAAGGGCGGGAAAGAAAATCTTCACGACTGCGCATGCGCGAAGGGATAAACCCATAGCGTGGCTTAGAGGGCGAAGCCTATACGAAATAGAACTGTAGGTCTATAATTCTCAAATTCAAATGCATTTAAAAATAATTTTTAAAAACTGAAGATTTTTTTGTTGATTCTGAATATTATAGGGTCAGTGTTTCAAGAACATTTTTCAGTTGTATTAATTATGATGTGGTTTCAGGTCCATAAAGAGAAGTGCATCATCAGCAACATGCAAAACAAGATTCATGTTTAAACAGTGTTGAGAGCATTTAAACAACTGCTGCCATCCAAACATCAGACACATGGTATGTTGCGCAGTTTGATAGCAGATCATATGAAAGAATTACAATTCTGTTATATTTCCTGTTGAGTACTGCGAGATTTGCTTTTGTATTTGTACTTAGTTTGAATATTTATGTTACAATAATGTAGTATTTTAATAGATTAGATGGCGTAGAACTATATATGAGTCTTTAATGACAGTAATGGAGTTTGGAGTTATAATGGACTGAGATATTTATATTGCCAATATCCATTAAAGGTAACTTTTTTTTTATTCTGAATTTCACGTGCTCAGCTGTAAGATTGTATTACAAATACTGACATTTTACAGTGAACACCAGCATAAATGTAGCTACATGTCAACTTTGTATGTAAATTTACAAATTGAGAGACTTATGTGATGCTTGTATAATGGTAAATAATCAAGTTTTAAATATTCCATCTATTTTACAATATTTGTTATATTTTGTAATATATTTTTTCTGCTAAGGGTCTGTATTTTATTAGGGAGTTTAAAAAATGTAGACTGTGTGCTAGGCATGGGGTAATTCAATGTAAGCTTCTTAGATACCATTTGATGTAAACAATGAATTGTTCTTTTTGTAATTTGTGTGGACTCACTCCTAATAAATGCAATTTCTGATAACAGACGGCTTGAAGGAAAATTTGAAAAAATGTTGTATTTGCTTTTTGTTGAGAATTAATTGAGAAGATTAATACCACTCTCGTCTATATGAATGTTACATTATTGTTATGTTTTTTAGAGCCTCAATAAGGCAAGGCACTACACAAGAATAGGGTAAAAATAATGCATATCACCATTAAACTATCTCAGTTGATTACTTGCATTAATACGAGTTTTTTATTTATTTATTTATTAAGTGTTTTGAAATTGTAGTCTTTAATATGCACATTGCACAAGCATGATCTAATTAAATATGCGCTAATTTGCATCCATTTCTAGAACAGCAATGTGAACTTTGGATGAAGCCAAGTTTCCAATTCTTGTTTCATGTTGTTGACACATTAGTCAAAGGTTTTTAGGTCATTTTGGATCTCTCTTTTAACACTCCATGAATCAGAAAATACTAACACAGGCCATGAAAAGAAATCCTTTTCTTGCCCTGTTTTTAGGACTAAAATGTTATATTAATCAAGCTTTGGATGACATATCAACAAACCCCTCTGGAAAAACCTTGAATATAGCGGCATATGTAGCTCGGCGTAAATTCTTTCAGGAAGACCTAACGCTTAATCACTGCTCTCTTCCTAAATCGAATCAGCTGTTGGAGGCGTTCACCTTCGTGTTAAACCAAACCGAATCGGCCACAAATTTCAAGGGCCAATCACAGCGTCACAACCCTGCTTTAAATCTGTTTCTCTCCCTGCTGCTGTCAGCTGTCATTTCAGGCAAAGCGTGCACACCTCCACCTCCCTTGCCACCTCCAGTCATCGTCACCCAAAGGCGCCCTGGGTCTTCCTCCTGCAGGACACTCTATTGTCTCCTTCAGTCTGGTCTTCAGGCTCCTTCGCCGCCACCTCCAGTGTCTAGACTCCATCGGGGGATTATCTTGGCTTCCTTACCCCTTTAAAAATGATTTTATAACGATGGAGTCTAAGCTCCAAAGACTGTACATTTTTATATGCTTATGTACAGTAAACCTTTGCATATCTGCAAACAAGTCTCTCCTGATTGAAATGGTAGTGCTACTAAAGTAGACTTCTCGCTCAGAGTATGAGAAACAAAAACATTTTGAGAGAACAGCTGTTGGTTGTTGTTGTCTATTTTCTTCTGACCTTCTTAAAAACAGACCGTCGTAAAACCCTAATACCGTTAATGCAATTAAACTTATTATGTATTTATTTAACTTATTTAACATTTTACAGCTGGGGACTCAAAAACCCCAAACAGAAGACAGTCACAAAGTATGAAGATGATAAAACAATGTAAAGTGTGTTTCTGAGCTGTTAAAGTCGACCTCTGACAGTACATAAGGAGAGACAGATCAAAACTTAAGAAACTTAATTCATATTTACACATGACACTTACAACAACTGTATATTGATTTTCACTTTTTTTTTATTATAATAAATAGCCAAATTAAGAAGATTGTAAACTGGGTGTTAACCCATGCAGTCACTGCAGGAATTGAATTGACCAATGGACTTGGACATGCAATCACTGCATGGGATATTTGCCAAATTAAGAAAATTGTTGAGGTAGGAAACTGGGTGTAAACCTATGCAGTCACTGCAAGAATGGATAAACTTTTTAGGAATGGAGGCCACTTTAGGGATATTTGCCAAATTAAGAAAGTGTGTTTGGTGTGGGGGACTCCCTGCTACTAAAATATGACACCACAGTATCACATCTGGGAGCTGATTTGTTCTGTCAGGGAGTCCTGTTGTCTGCGTTTGTTCTCTGTCTTCAACCTCATCGCCGTACACTTCCCCTCCAGAGCTTTTTCTTTGTCCGCCTTTTTAGTAACCTTCTCTAGTTCTTTATGAAGGTTTTTATTCAGCCGGTTCAAGGTGTTCTTTTCCACTTTCAGGGAGTCGTATGTGTTGGCCCAAACGCTCTCACCTCGGAGTGTGTCACCGAGCTCCTGAACTTTAAGCTGCAGAGCGCTGTTCTCTTGGCTCACAGCTTCGTTCTCTGACTTCCACTCGTTGGTTCTTTCCTCCAGAGTTTCTTCTTTGGAGAACTTTTTCTCCAGCTTCTGAAGTTCTTTCTGCAGAGTGTTGTTCTGGTTCGTGAGAACTTTTTTCTCTGCCTTCAGAGATTTATAACTCGCCTTAAAGGCATTCAAAACGCTGAGGTTTTCATTAAAATTTTGGATTTCCTCCGTGGCTTTGTTGTTCTGGAGCGTCAAGGCGTCTGTCTGTTGTTTCAGAACGTCGTATTTGTGCTTCCAGTCTTGTTCATTGAGAAGCTTCTTAAAACCATCAGAATGGGTTTTACCCAGGGCTCGGTTTTGTGCCTGCAGAACCTTCTCTGCAGCTTCCAGTTCTACGTAATTGTCCTTTAAATGTCTTTTAATCCTGAGCTGGTCATTTACGACTTGGATTTGCTGATTCAAATTGTCATTGTCTTTCTTCAAAACGCCCATGCGGTCCAATGTTTCCTTGCACATGTCACGCCAGATGTTTAATTTGTCCGATTTATTTTTGAGAGCCTGGAGTTCCTGCAGCAAGGCAGCGTTTTCACAGCTCATGTGTTCACTTAATGCCTTCACGGCCTCGATCTCTTCCTCCAAATTGTTATCATTCTCGATCTTTTCATGCATCTCCTGAATCTCATGTCGCAAAGCCTCATTCTGCTGGCTAATCGCCTCTTTCTCGGCTTTTGCATCGTTGTAGGATTGCTGATGCCTCTCCTTGAGCTCCAGGAGTTGGCTTTGCAGGGCGGCATTTTGCTGGCTCATCGCCTCTGTCTGCCGTTTTAATGCAGCACACATTATGTCCACACTAGTCTCATTTTGGAGTTCATCCTGCAGGTAGCGAATCTCACTCTTCAGCTTATCGTTCTCTTGACCCACGGCCTTATTTTCTTTTTTCACTTTATCGAAGTTGTTGTGCCGTCTTTTGAGCTCACTGACCATTTGTTGCAGATTTTGACGCTGCAGGTCCATCGCCACATTTGAAGCTTTGGTTTCTTTACACAAAGCCTCAATAATGCTGTAATTTTTGACCTTGTCGATGAGCTCCCTCAGTTCTTTTTGAAGGTAGTCACATTTCTTCTTTGCAGCGGTTTCCTCTGTCTTCCCTGCGGTGAACATTTCCTCCAAATTTTCCCAGCCGTTGAACTGTCTCTGGCGCTTGTGAATTTGGTGGCGCAGGGTATTCAGCTTTTGGGTGATGGCCTGTAGGCTCACCCTCATTTCATCCTGGTTGCTACCCATAACTGTCGGTTCCTGGCGGAGGGCCATGGTGTCGTTCTTCAAGGACTCCAGAGGAAGGACCATGTTTTGGTTGCAACTTATGTTCTGCTCTCTTAAAGCTTGTTGATGAAAAATACTTCTCGGTTTAGCACAGAAATATAGAAGCAAACTGTATTGTCGGTGTTGAAGAAATGATAATCGATGCAGTAGCACAGTAAAACCGTGATGAGATTCTCAGTACTCAGTGAGTGATCGCTTGTCAACCAACCTTCTGACAGATAACTCTGATCCTGGTAAAGGTAGAATGTGTCACTTAGAATGTTGACATGAAAGGCACATGCACAGGATGTGACATCACTACATTCTGTTTCTATGATGCAACTTATAGGCAGCTGTTGCCTTGGTGACAAGGAATGAGTTGCATTTTGGGTAACCTAGGCAAGAATCAAAATGTTGTTAACTCTGGTTGTGCTGCATTGATTTAATTCATTTTTTAACTGATCATTACGAGTCTGCTGATGTTGAAGGAGTTATACTGTGGGAGTCTGATAATAATGTCACACACACGTATCATGTCAAGTCATGTTTTGCCAGTCATGATCACAGTGATAGACATTTGCCATTGTTGGGCCATTTTACTTTTTACTTATGGGAACCAAGCTATGCAAATCAAATATTTTGATAATAAGTGCTGTTCAGACCAGTGATGAGTAAAATGGGTATGTTGTCGGGCAGTCTGGCAAATATGCAGCCATGCTTAGATAAGCCAAAACATTTGATCTGTGTGTGTGTTACGTGTGTGATGGAATCCTCCAAGCAGCTGCAAACACTGTTGCATTGAGTACATATCAGAGTGCAACGCATTCATTATGAACTGGATCTTATGATATCATACGAAAACGTATGCACAATAATTTGTGTGCTAAACTACAAAATTACAGTGAGGTGCCGGTCGCTCGTTGCAGTTGAGTTTAGCCGACAGAAGTTGACCGTCATGGGCGGAGACAGTTTAGTTTAGACCAGTCAACGTCAACTGGCGGCCCTCGGGCCACATCCGGCCCGCCAAAGCTTTAGGGGCCATCCACACGGAAACGTTTTTTTGTGCAAACGCACATGTTTTGCATCGTTTGGGCCGACCGTCCAGACGAATCCTGCAAACGCACTGCCTGAAAACGCACTTTTTTGAAACCAGGTCTCAGGGTGAAAAAATCCGAAAACGGCTCTCGTTTGGCTTCGTATGGATGGTAAATACGGATCCGTATCCATGATGTCATCGCCACACCCCTCTTTTACACCCCCTACTACGGCCGCTGACGCACACTACTGCGGTGAAGCAGCATGTCCCATCTCCATGGTTACACCAGCTCACTTCATCTAAATACTGTGTCTCTGCTCCCTGACCCTTCCCTCTGGATTCTACACAAGATATATTGCTAACGTTATGTAGCCAACGTTAAACATCGCTAAAGTAGCTGACCGCTCCAGCAGCGAAGTAACGTAGCTGCTATGGCTATCTGTTTATAAAGTGGAAGTAGATAACTTATCAACTAGCTAGCTAATCTGTCTGCTTATCAACTCCTTGAACGGATTATAGTAACTTTTACCACGGCTTATTGTAGAAAGGCTACTGCAAGAAAAAAGTATAGATTATTAAAAAGACATCATTCATGGATCATTGATGTTTGTTTGACTGCCGATGTTAGAGCTAGCGAACGTTAGCGCGCTAACGTTAGCTCGCTGCTAGCGCGCTGCAATCATGCAAAATAAAAAGCAATCCAACAGCACATTATACAACGTAAACAAAGACACTTTTTCTTGTGGCAGCCTTTATAAAATGAGCAGTGGTGAAAGTTATTATAGTCCACGGATGTATTAAGAGAAAATGATAATCTAGCTAGTCACGTTATGATGGGAAGTAGAAGTGACTATGCTCTTCTTCTCCGTTTTTTTTGGTAAATTTCTGTAGCAGAAACAGCGCCGCCTATAGGCCTGGCATATGAAGTAGCGTATTGAGTCATTTACAAGTGGATTCGTTTGGACGCAACTATTCTTGAAACGAATCCAGGGAAGACGGGTAAAAAAAGATCGTTTTGGTACGTGTGGACGGGGCCTAAGTCTGGCCCGCAGAATAATCATGAATTCACAGAATGTAAAGAGGAAAACATGCGTTCTGTTATTTATCATTTAGAGCAAAAACCCAGCCCCCTGTATTTGCATCTCTTTTTACATGCCGGGATTCTGTAGGCTACAGCGATGCCCGAGCTCCACACACACAGCTGAGCCGAGATGTGTGTGCGTTAAAACACACACACCGCCGCTGAGCCGAGATGTGTGTGCGTTAAAGGTTAAAACACGCAGCACCTGACTGGGAACGATACAGAGTTACCAACGGCCGCTGGGGCAGATGAACTCACGCTGGTCTCTTTTCTGTAAATAGGCTACAATTAAACCTTCGTGAGTAAAAAGTCACTACTTTTCAATGCACTGTGTAGACCAGCATAAACATGTAGAAAGCGATATTTCAATCTGCTCAGTCTGCTCAGTCCACCGCGCTGTTTTACTCTAACACAGCTCTACTCTGCAAATAGCGAATTTTTACAAACAAGCTAAAACAAAAGCTGTCGGTTTTTAGTCTAACTGTTTATCTTAGATTGCCGGGAATCTGGAAATGTTGACATATTCTTGTAAACCTCACTGCTGGCAGAACAAACCAAACTCCGCTGGAGCGGTAACTCTATGGAGATATTATAAGTGGCTACTTAATATGCACGTGAATGACGCGATCGTTATGTTCGAGTTCTTCATTCGTGATGATGATGATGCTGGTTGTATTATTTTGCAACAGCATCTTTCATTGCAACTTAGGCATACATGACGAGTGCATAGCCTGCTTATCAGTCATTCATCATTAAAGCTGGGCTTTTGGCTTTTCCACATCAACTTTTCCCTTCAGCCTCTTTGACAGTGACATATTTACATGATAACAGCCATTTCTTTCTGCAAGCATTTTCCACCAATTAGGACGCTGCACACTACAATAATGTTTCCATAATCACAGACTTTAACCATCACTCCTCAGTGAACTGCCTCCTAGTCTGAGATCTTCTTCTAGTTAAAGAGACAGTTATCATTATGGAGTTTCCATGTTTTTTTAGGAGTTTGCTCACACTAATACATGTAAAAAAGAAAATAAATAAATAAATAAATATATATATATATATATATATATATATATATATATATATATATATATATATAGCATTAATTCAGTAAGAAAGTGAACGGTTTTACTGTGCTACTGCATCGATTATCATTTCTTCAACACCGACAATACAGTTTGCTTCTATATTTCTGTGCTAAACCGAGAAGTATTTTTCATCAACAAGCTTTAAGAGTCTGCTGATGTTGAAGGAGTTATACTGTGGGAGTCTGATAATAATGTCACACACACGTATCATGTCAAGTCATGTTTTGCCACTCATGATCACAGTGATAGACATTTGCCATTGTTGGGCCATTTTACTTTTTACTTATGGGAACCAAGCTATGCAAATCAAATATTTTGATAATAAGTGCTGTTCAGACCAGTGATGAGTAAAATGGGTATGTTGTCGGGCAGTCTGGCAAATATGCAGCCATGCTTAGATAAGCCAAAACATTTGATCTGTGTGTGTGTTACGTGTGTGATGGAATCCTCCAAGCAGCTGCAAACACTGTTGCATTGAGTACATATCAGAGTGCAACGCATTCATTATGAACTGGATCTTATGATATCATACGAAAACGTATGCACAATAATTTGTGTGCTAAACTACAAAATTACAGTGAGGTGCCGGTCGCTCGTTGCAGTTGAGTTTAGCCGACAGAAGTTGACCGTCATGGGCGGAGACAGTTTAGTTTAGACCAGTCAACGTCAACTGGCGGCCCTCGGGCCACATCCGGCCCGCCAAAGCTTTAGGGGCCATCCACACGGAAACGTTTTTTGTGCAAACGCGACATGTTTTGCATCGTTTGGGCCGACCGTCCGAACGAATCCTGCAAACGCACTGCCTGAAAACGCCCTTTTTGAAACCAGGTCTCAGGGTGAAAAAATCCAACACGCTCCGTTTGGCCCGGTATGGATGGTAAATACGGATCCGTATCCATGATGTCATCGCCACACCCCTCTTTTACACCCCTACTACGCTGACGCTACACTACTGCGGTGAAGCAGCATGTCCCATCTCCATGGTTACACCAGCTCACTTCATCTAAATACTGTGTCTCTGCTCCTGACCCTTCCCTCTGGATTCTACACAAGATATATTGCTAACGTTATGTAGCCGTTAAGCATCGCTAAAGTAGCTGACCGCTCCAGCAGCGAAGTGCGGTGCTCTATGGCTATCTGTTTATAAAGTGGAAGTAGATAACTTATCAACTAGCTAGCTAATCTGTCTGCTTATCAACTCCTTGAACGGATTATAGTAACTTTTACCACGGCTTATTGTAGAAAGGCTACTGCAAGAAAAAAGTATAGATTATTAAAAAGACATCATTCATGGATCATTGATGTTTGTTTGACTGCCGATGTTAGCGAGCTAACGTTAGCTCGCTGCTAGCGCGCTGCAATCATGCAAAATAAAAAGCAATCCAACAGCACATTATACAACGTAAACAAAGACACGTTTTCTTGTGGCAGCCTTTATAAAATGAGCAGTGGTGAAAGTTATTATAGTCCACGGATGTATTAAGAGAAAATGATAATCTAGCTAGTCACGTTATGATGGGAAGTAGAAGTGACTATGCTCTTCTTCTCCGTTTTTTTTGGTAAATTTCTGTAGCAGAAACGCCGCCTATAGGCCTGGCATATGAAGTAGTGTATTGAGTCATTTACAAGTGGATTCGTTTTGACGGTAACTATTCTTGAAACGAATCCAGGGAAGACGGGTTAAAAGATCGTTTTTGATGCGTGTGGACGGGGCCTAAGTCTGGCCGCCAGAATAATCATGAATTCACAGAATGTAAAGAGGAAAACATGCGTTCTGTTATTTATCATTTAGAGCAAAAACCCCAGCCCCTGTATTTGCATCTCTTTTTATGCCGGGATTCTGTAGGCTACAGCGAGCCCGAGCTCCACACAACAGCTGAGCCGAGATTGCGGTATAAGTACGTTACACACACCCCCGCTGAGCCGAGATGTGTGTGCGTTAAAGGTTAAAACACGCAGCACCTGACTGGGAACGATACAGAGTTACCAACGGCCGCTGGGGCAGATGAACTCACGCTGGTCTCTTTTCTGTAAATAGGCTACAATTAAACCTTCGTGAGTAAAAGTCACTACTTTTCAATGCACTGTGTAGACCAGCATAAACAGTAGTAAGCGATATTTCAATCTGCTCAGTCTGCTCAGTCCACCGGCTGTTTTACTCTAACACAGCTCTACTCTGCAAATAGCGAATTTTTACAAACAAGCTAAAACAAAAGCTGTCGGTTTTAGTCTAACTGTTTATCTTAGATTGCCGGGAATCTGGAAATGTTGACATATTCTTGTAAACCTCACTGCTGGCAGAACAAACCAAACTCCGGCGCGAAGCCGTAACTCTATGGAGATATTATAAGTGGCTACTTAATATGCACGTGAATGACGCGATCGTTATGTTCGAGTTCTTCATTGGTGATGATGATGATGCTGGTTGTATTATTTTGCAACAGCATCTTTCATTGCAACTTAGGCATAGGCCTACATGACGAGTGCATAGCCTGCTTATCAGTCATTCATCATTAAAGCTGGGCTTTTGGCTTTTCCACATCAACATTTCCCTTCAGCCTCTTTGACAGTGACATATTTACATGATAACAGCCATTTCTTTCTGCAAGCATTTTCCACCAATCAGGACGCTGCACACTACAATAATGTTTCCATAATCACAGACTTTAACCATCACTCCTCAGTGAACTGCCTCCTAGTCTGAGATCTTCTTCTAGTTAAAGAGACAGTTATCATTATGGAGTTTCCATGTTTTTTTAGGAGTTTGCTCACACTAATACATGTAAAAAAGAAAATAAATAAATATATATATATATATATATATATATAGCATTAATTCAGTAAGAAAGTGAACATTTCGAACAAGAATAGGCGTATTAGGTATAAATTCATTTTATTTCAAAGTCTGGCCCCCAGAGTGTCTGCTTAGAAAAATTCTGCCCCTTGAAAAAATTTAGTTGATGACCCCTGTTCTACACTGTGTGTACTGGACCAAGGCTAGACTATCCCGCGTTTATGCCAACACTGATCCAATTTGTGACAGATGTCGTCAGCACCGTGGCACTCTGGTTCATATGTTTTGGACATGTCTCTCTTTATACACATACTGGTGTGCCATGCCCTGTTACGGCCTTGTTTGTAATTGTAATCTTGTTTGTAATCTTGTTTGTAATTGTAATCTTGCCTTGTAATCTCCCTGACACTGTCAAATTATCCAGGTCTAAATCAGACTTTGTTGCATTTCTTTTTCTCATAGCTAGGAGGTTAATCTCAATTCACTGGAAAGCTAAGCGTCCTCCCGCACATTCCTCATGGATAGGAGATGTGCTATTGTTCTTAAAACTTGAAAAGATTAGATACTTGAAGAGAGGTGCTGTGTCAAAATTAGATCAAATCTGGCAGTCTTTCTTATGTTGACTCCCTTGACCTGCAGCCTCCAGAGTCTTCATAATCCAGTAACTGCCATGATGTAGCCTATAGCCTGGTGATATTGATGCTTGACACACTTGTTCTTGACCATAACATAACTATTTTTTTTTTTGGTTGCTGTTTTCTTTTAATCAGTTTTGTTTGTTTGTTGTCCCCCTGTAGTTAGTTTAGCACAGCCTAAGCTGGGAGGGTGGATGGGTGGGTGGGGTGAGTGGGAGGGAAGGATGTGGGTGTGGTTTATAATTGTCTTTCTTTATTGATATGACTGTATTGTAAATCTAAATATCATATATGTATACTATTACATATGTATTATAATTATAGATTAATTTATTGCATGGATTTTGTAACTGTAAAAGTCTAAATAAACCATGGATGGAAAAAAAAGTAGACTAATGCGTCCTTTCTAGTAAGCATCTTAATTTCAGTGAGAAAGGCCAGAGATGGACATCGGCAATTGCTTTTTTGCAATTATAAACTAATGGAGCAGGTTAGGATACCTGCTAACAAACTAACAATAGTTTCCTAGTAATTATACCCTGATCAAGATGTCCACCCTTACAACAGTGAGGTTCTTTGATGGCTGAACTAAAATGTCCGTTCTTTGGTTCTAGGCAGCACTGCCACCATGTGTCACAATATATACAGTATATAGTCTAGTTGCAATCAACAGCAACAACCTCAGTTCCTTATTCAGAGGTTCTGAATCTTTTTCCAGCCAAGGACCGCTATGGGAGAGAATATACCGGGCACCCCCTCATGTACGTCCCTTGGAATGATTTGACATTGGCCTATTTTATACACTTCTAGTCTTAGTTACCGGTATGTGAAAGAACAACACAGGAGAAATGTATTAAGAAGATATTAGACATGTAATTAACGTATTTGCAGATTCTGAGTTATAGATTTGTTAGATTATAATTTAATATATGAGCTATTATAGATTTAAAAATGTAAATGTTTGCTAAACTATGAAGATGCATACAACACATTTCTACGGTGGCCCTGAGAGGCCACAGCACGCAACAATAAGACAACACGTGCAAATAAACCACAGCACGCACTAATAAGACAACACGTGCAAATAAGACAACACGTGCAAATAAACCACAGCACGCACTAATAAGACAACACGTGCAAATTGTCATGGTTTCGGTGTTTTGCCTTGCTTTTGGTTTATGTCATGTTTTCTGTCTGTGTTCCTGTTTCCTGTTTTATTGTGATAGTCTGGGTTGTCTTGTCCAATTTACTTCCTGAGTTTTCCCGCCTTTGTTGATTGTCCTGCCCCGCCCTGATGTGTTTCACCTGATGTTACCACCTGTTCCTTGTTTGCTCCCTACCTCATGTATTTAACCTCTGTGAATCCCTTTGTGTCTTGTCGGATCGTTTTGTGGCCATGCCCTTGTGTTTCTTCCCTGTGCCTTATGTCTGTTTTCTGTGTCAGTTTATTATTTTGTGAGTTTCCAGTCCCTGTACTGCCGCCTTTTGTTATTAAATTCCTGAGTACCACAACCTCCTGCCTGCCTGCCTGCTCTCTCTGCATTTTGGGTCCTCAACGTCCCTCGCCCCGTAACATAACAATCCGACCACGACCCAGCGGAGAGACTCCTGTGTACTAAGAAGGTGTTGGAGTTCGGCTGGACTGTTGCGGTGTTTGCTCTGCTCTGAGCGGGACCGGGCGTCCTCCTTTCCTGGAGAAGCTTGCCATTCAGCGGCAGTGGCTATCAGAGAGACCTTGGGTGAGTCACTTGGTTCCCCAGCTGGAGGGCTTCAAGCACCAGCTGGACTGCTTCCTACAAACCACCTCCTGTGACTCACCCACCACCAGCCTGCCTCCTCCCCAGTCGGCCAACACCGTGGCCGTCGGTGCATGCTTTGTCAGCCAGCCTGCCACCTTACTGGCTCCCCCAGAACTCTCATCGGACTGCTCGGATGCTACCCGGTCAGTGTACGCCCCCAACCACCAGCAGTCCTATGAAGGAACCCGCATGGCTGTCTTCACAGGGACCCGTGGAGGCCGTGGACGGAGGAAGGGACGACACGGTTCTCAGCGCAATGTCCCTAATCAGCCTCTCATTGGACCTGAGCCCAAGCTGCCCAGCGGACCTGAGCCTGACCTATCCTGGGTGCCTGAGCCTGGGCCGATCTGTGTGCCAGATTCGCCGCTGACGTGCAGCCACCCAGATTCGCCGCTGACGTGCGTCTCTCCCGACCCCGGGCCGACGTGCAGCTCTCCAGACTCTGAGCTGACGTGCAGCCACCCAGATTCGCCGCTGACGTGCGGCTCTCCCGACCCCGGGCCGACGTGCAGCTCTCCAGACTCTGAGCTGACGTGGAGCTCTCCAGACTCTGAACTGAAGTACAGCTCTCCTGACTCTGAGCTGACATGCAGCTCTCCTGACCCCGAGCTGACGTGCAGCTCTCCTGACCCCGAGCTGACGTGCAGCTCTCCAGACTCTGAGTTGACGTGCAGTCCCTTCCCAGACCCCCGGCCTGCTTGTGGCCTCTCTGACTCTCAGCTAGCTAGCAGCCTTCCTGATTCCCTGCTAGCTAGCGATCTCTCTGAGCCCCAGCTAGCTGGTAACCCCCTTGAGTCCCATCTAGCTAGCAGCTTCCCCGAGTCCCAGCTAGCCAGCAGCTCTCCTGAGTCCCAGCTTGCTGACAGTCCCCCTGATTCCCAGCTAGCTGGTAGCCTCTCTACTGTCCCCGAGCTCTCTTGTGTCCCCAAGCTGCCCAGTGTCCCAGCAATGCCCAGCACCTCTGTGACTTTGCCGGTCTCCGGCTCCCATGAGTCCGCCTCTGGGACCGCCTCTGGGACTTTGTCGGCCTCTGGGACCACCTCCGGGACTTTGCCGGTCCCTGGCGCCCCTGGGACCACCCCTGGGATTTTGCCGGTCTTCGGCGTCCCAGAGACCGCCCCTAAGACTATGCCAGTCTCAGGCGCCCCCAAATCCATCCCTGTCACTGTGCCTGTCTCCATTCCTGTCACTGTGCCTGTCTCCATTCCTGTCACTGTGCCTGTCGTCATCCCTGTCGCCGTCCCTGTCTCCATTCCTGTGCGTGTCTCCATCCCTGTCACCGTGCCCGTCTCCATCCCGGTCACCGTGCCCATCCTTGTCCTGGTCACCGTGCCCATCCTTGTCCCTGTCACCGTGCCCATCCTTGTCCCTGTCACCGTGCCCGTCTTTGTCCCCTTCACTATCTGTGTCCCCATTACTTTCCCTGCCCCTAAGCCTGAGTCTGTCCGAGTCTGAGTCTGTCCTGCCTGTGTCTGAGTCTGTCCCGTCTGTGTCTGTGTCTGTGTCTGGGTCTGTCCTGTCTGTGTCTGTCCTTGGTGGGGGGGGGTGGGGGTGTTTTTTTTGGGGGGGTGTGTTTGTTGGGGGGGGGGGGTGTTTTGGTGGGGGGGTGGTTTTTTTTGTTTGGTTTTTTTTTTGCCCCAGTCCGTCCCATCCATTTTGTTTTTTAGGGTCGTCTGGGATCCGCCCCTTGACGGGGGGGTTCTGTCATGGTTTCGGTGTTTTGCCTTGCTTTTGGTTTATGTCATGTTTTCTGTCTGTGTTCCTGTTTCCTGTTTTATTGTGATAGTCTGGGTTGTCTTGTCCAATTTACTTCCTGAGTTTTCCCGCCTTTGTTGATTGTCCTGCCCCGCCCTGATGTGTTTCACCTGATGTTACCACCTGTTCCTTGTTTGCTCCCTACCTCATGTATTTAACCTCTGTGAATCCCTTTGTGTCTTGTCGGATCGTTTGTCCATGCCCTTTGTGTTTCTTCCCTGTGCCTTATGTCTGTTTTCTGTGTCAGTTTATTATTTTGTGAGTTTCCAGTCCCTGTACTGCCGCCTTCTGTTATTAAATTCCTGAGTACCACAACCTCCTGCCTGCCTGCCTGCTCTCTCTGCATTTTGGGTCCTCAACGTCCCTCGCCCCGTAACACAAATAAGACAACACGTGCAAATAAGACAACACGTGCAAATAAACCAGAGCACGCACTAATAAGACAACACGCACTAATAAGACAACACGCACTAATAAGACAACACGTGCAAATAAGACAACACGCACTAATAAGACAACACGCACTAATAAGACAACACGCACTAATAAGACAACACGCACTAATAAGACAACACGTGCAAATAAGACAACATGCACTAATAAGACAACACGCACTAATAAGACAACACGCACTAATAAGACAACACGCACTAATAAGACAACACGTGCAAATAAGACAACATGCACTAATAAGACAACACACACTAATAAGACAACATACACTAATAAGACAACACGTGCAAATAAGACAACACACACTAATAAGACAACACACACTAATAAGACAACACACACTAATAAGACAACACACACTAATAAGACAACACACACTAATAAGACAACACGTGCAAATAAGACAACACACACTAATAAGACAACACACACTAATAAGACAACAAGACAACACGCACTAATAAGACAACACGCACTAATAAGACAACACCTGCAAATAAGACAACACGCACTAATAAGACAACAAGACAACACGCACTAATAAGACAACACACACTAATAAGACAACACACACTAATAAGACAACAAGACAACACGCACTAATAAGACAACACCTGCAAATAAGACAACACGCACTAATAAGACAACACACACTAATAAGACAACACGCACTAATAAGACAACAAGACAACACGCACTAATAAGACAACACCTGCAAATAAGACAACACGCACTAATAAGACAACACCTGCAAATAAGACAACACATGCAAATAAACCACAGCACACACTAATAAGACAACACATGCAAATAGCCCACACCACAACGGAAGTGTTTCCAGGGGACACTTTTAAGTGATGCACATGTGCCTCAACCATTGGCTTTCCGGTACATAGACAGACCAACAACAGGACAATTTTAACAATTTTCGCCTTTTTATTCATCACTAAATTCACTTCTGAATACGTTTTAGGCGAGAAATGAACTCTTTAGATTTCGAATATAGGCAGTCTTGCGAAAATCGTTGCCAAATTGACAATTTGTTTCAAAGTTTTCGAATTGAGGAGCTCCATAAAGTGACGCGAGCAGCCAAGGCGCCTACGGGGCGTCGCCAACAGTCCCGCTCAGAGACCCCGCTCTAAGCTGGAGGTCTCTCAGACCGCTCTCATAAATAAGAGGCTTTTATTTCCCCGTTGATGGATTATTTGTTATTTGTTTAAGTATCACAACACATGTCCATTTTAAGAGTAACCTGTGGTTAGCTGCATTTTCGGAGTTAAACTCCACAAGCGCTTGCAGGCTTAACAACCTTGCTGGCCGGCCGTCACACACACACACACACACACACACACACACACACACACACACACACACACACACACACACACACACACACACACACACACACACAAGATACATAATAATAAATTACTGAGCACCCTACTTATGCCAGACTGCCAGTAGGCTACATTCATTTAAAATTAAACATTGCAGTTGGTGCGTAGCGGGCGTTAGTGGCATTGATTCTTAATTTCCCACGAAGCTGATCGGTTGTCAGTTAAACTTCTCATCTCCAATCCTATCTGTATTTGTGAGAAGTGGCATTGTCCTGAGTTGAAAGCCTATTTAAATTCTGAAATGCAAACCTTTTTTTTTGAAGGGCATGCGCACGTGAGCACCCACGGGGGAAAACATAAATCGGCGCCTACACACACACACACACACACACACACACACACACAGCCATAGCGTGGGGGTGGGGGGTGGAGGGGGGGGGAGAGATACCCGTTTCTCTTCAGGAGAATTGTTTAAATGATTTATTATTAATTAAATTATTATTAGCTTTAATTTTATTGTTTATGGTTTAGCTCTAACACCCCTAACTTATTCAAAAGAGTGGAACGCGATCCCTACTAGTATTAGTGTATTAGTTTAAGTCAGTTTAAATTATAAAAAGAAGTAGGCATATGCACTGGCATGTCCTAGGTGTCCCTTAGTGTTATGTGGAATTATCATTTATATATTATTGTAGTGCACTGTAAATGCCTAGGGACAACAGATGGAAATTAGCAATTCAAATTATAAAGGTTGGTGTCTCCCCTTTAGTCTACATAACATGTCATAGCATGTTACCACTTTATGTACAACTGTTCATTTATCATACAGACTGAAACTCAACTTCTAATAAATCAGAAAACAAATACACCAACAAAAAAGTATGAGCTAAATACCAAATCTAATGTATATAGCCTATGTCATAATTTAAACAAGTCTCCCGCATCTGCCTGCTGCGCTCTGGCCGTCTGTGTGTGTGTGTGTGTGTGTGTGTGTCTGCATAGGCACGGATTTATGTTTTCCAAAGTGGGTGCTCACGGGCGCACTCCCTTCAAAAAAAAACACACACACACCTATTAACTTGATAATAAAGCCGTAAAGTAGGCTTTCAACTCAGGACAGCGCCACTTCTCACAAATACAGATAGGATTGGAGATGAGTAGTTAAACTGGCACGTAACCGCGATCAGCTTCGTGGGAAATTAAGAATCAATTCCACCAACATAACCAATCACACCATGACAGACACTCCACTCAGCACCAACTGCAATGTTTAATTTTAAATGAATGTAGCCTACTGGTAGTCTGGCACATGTAGGGTGCTCAGTATTTTATTTTTATGTATCGGCGAGTGTGTGTGTGTGTGTGTGTGTGTGTGTGTGTGTGTGTGTGTGTTTGTGTGACGGCCGGCCAGCAAGGTTGTTAAGCCTGCAAGCGCTTGTGGAGTGTAACTCCGAAAATGCAGCTAACCACAGGTTACTCTTAAAATGGACATGTGTTGTGATACTTAAACAAATAACAAATAATCCATCAACGGGGAAATAAAAGCCTCTTATTTATGAGAGCGGTCTGAGAGACCTCCAGCTTAGAGCGGGGTCTCTGAGCAGGACTGTCTGAGCGACGCCCCGGTAGGCGCTAGCTGGCTGTCGCGTCACTTTATGGAGCTCCTCAATTCCGAAAACTTTGAAACAAATTGTCAATTCGGCAACGATTTTCGCAAGACTGCCTATATTCGAAATCTAAAGAGTTCATTTCTCGCCTAAAACGTATTCAGAAGTGAATTTAGTGATGAATAAAAAGGCGAAAATCGTTAAAATTGTCCTGTTGTTGGTCTGTCTATGTACCGGAAAGCCAATGGTTGAGGCACATGTGCATCACTTAAAAGTGTCCCCTGGAAACACTTCCGTTGTGGTGTGGGCTATTTGCATGTGTTGTCTTATTAGTGTGTGCTGTGGTTTATTTGCAGGTGTTGTCTTATTTGCAGGTGTTGTCTTATTAGTGCGTTTTGTCTTATTAGTGCGTGTTGTCTTATTTGCGCGTGTTGTCTTATTTGCACATGTTGTCTTATTTGCACATGTTGTCTTATTAGTGCGTGTTGTCTTATTAGTGCATGTTGTCTTATTAGTGCGTGTTGTCTTATTTGCACGTGTTGTCTTATTTGCACGTGTTGTCTTATTAGTGCGTGTTGTCTTATTAGTGCGTGTTGTCTTATTTGCACATGTTGTCTTATTAGAGCGTGTTGTCTTATTAGTGCGTGTTGTCTTATTAGTGCGTGTTGTCTTATTTGCGCGTGTTGTCTTATTTGCGCGTGTTGTCTTATTAGTGCGTGTTGTCTTATTAGTGTGTGTTGTCTTATTTGCACGTGTTGTCTTATTTGCACGTGTTGTCTTATTAGTGCGTGTTGTCTTATTAGTGCGTGTTGTCTTATTTGCACGTGTTGTCTTATTGTTGCGTGCTGTGGTTTATTTGCACGTGTTGTCTTATTTGCACATGTTGTCTTATTAGTGCGTGTTGTCTTATTAGTGCGTGTTGCCTTATTTGCACGTGTTGTCTTATTGTTGCGTGCTGTGGTTTATTTGCACGTGTTGTCTTATTGTTGCGTGCTGTGGTTTTATTTGCACGTGTTGTCTTATTTGCACGTGTTGTCTTGTTAGTGCATGCTGTGGTTTATTGCACGTGTTGTCTTATAAGTGCGTGCTGTGGTTTATTTGCACGTGTTGTCTTATTTGCACGTGTTGTCTTATTTGCACGTGTTGTCTTATTTGCGTGTTGTCTTATTGGCGTGTTGTCTTATTTGCATGTGTTGTCTTATTAGTGCGTGTTGTCTTATTAGTGCGTGTTGTCTTATTTGCACCGTGTTGTCTTATTTGCATGTGTTGTCTTATTTGCCGTGTTGTCTTATTAGTGCGTGCTGTGGTTTATTTGCCGATGTTGTCTTATTGTTGCGTGCTGTGGTTTATTTGCACGTGTTGTCTTAATAGTGAGTGTTGTCTTATTTGCACGTGTTGTCTTATTAGTGCGTGTTGTCTTATTTGCACGTGTTGTCTTTTTAGTGCGTGTTGTCTTATTAGTGCGTGTTGTCTTGTTAGTGCGTGCTGTGGTTTATTAGTGCGTGTTGTCTTATTTGCACATGTTGTCTTATTTGCACGTGTTGTCTTATTTGCATGTGTTGTCTTATTAGTGCGTGTTGTCTTATTTGCACGTGTTGTCTTATTTGCACATGTTGTCTTATTTGCACGTGTTGTCTTATTAGTGCGTGTTGTCTTATTTGCACGTGTTGTCTTATTAGCCGCTGTTGTCTTATTAGTGCGTGTTGTCTTATTTGCACGTGTTGTCTTATTCGCCGTGTTGTCTTGTTGCGTGTTGTCTTATTTGCACGTGTTGTCTTATTTGCACGTGTTGTCTTATTTGCACGTGTTGTCTTATTTGCACGCGTGTTGTCTTATTAGTGCGTGTTGTCTTATTTGCCGCGTGTTGTCTTATTAGTGCGTGTTGTCTTATTTGACGCGTGTTGTCTTATTAGTGCGTGTTGTCTTATTAGTGCGTGTTTTTTAGTGCGTGTTGTTGTCTTATTAGTGCGTGTTGTCTTATTAGTGCGTGTTGTCTTATTGTACGTGTTGTCTTATTTACGCGTGTTCTCTTATTTGCGATGTTGTCTTATTAGTGCGTGTTGTCTTATTAGTGCGTGTTGTCTTATTAGTGCGTGTTGTCTTATTAGTGCATGTTGTCTTATTTGCCGTGTTGTCTTATTTGCACGTGTTGTCTTATTTGCACATGTTGTCTTATTAGTGCGTGTTGTCTTATTAGTGCATGTTATCTTATTAGTGCGTGTTGTCTTATTTGCACGTGTTGTCTTATTTGCGCGTGTTGTCTTATTAGTGCGTGTTGTCTTATTAGTGCGTGTTGTCTTATTTGCACCTGTTGTCTTATTTGCACGTGTTGTCTTATTAGTGTGTGTTGTCTTATTAGTGCGTGTTGTCTTATTTGCATGTGTTGTCTTATTAGTGCGCGTTGTCTTATTTGCACGTGTTGTCTTATTAGTGCGTGTTATCTTATTTGCACGTGTTGTCTTATTTGACGTGTTGTCTTATTAGTGCGTGCTGTGGTTTATTTGCACGTGTTGTCTTATTGTTGCGTGCTGTGGTTTATTTGCACGTGTTGTCTTATAAGTGCGTGCTGTGGTTTATTTGCACGTGTTGTCTTATAAGTGCGTGCTGTGGTTTATTTGCACGTGTTGTCTTATTTGCACGTGTTGTCTTGTTAGTGCGTGCTGTGGTTTATTTGCATGTGTTGTCTTATTTGCACATGTTGTCTTATTTGCACGTGTTGTCTTAATAGTGAGTGTTGTCTTATTTGCACGTGTTGTCTTAATAGTGAGTGTTGTCTTATTTGCACGTGTTGTCTTTTTAGTGCGTGTTGTCTTATTAGTGCGTGTTGTGTTATTAGTGCGTGTTGTCTTATTAGTGCTTGTTGTCTTATTAGTGCGTGTTGTCTTATTTGCACGTGTTGTCTTATTAGTGTGTGTTGTCTTATTAGTGCGTGTTGTCTTATTTGCACGTGTTGTCTTATTAGTGCGTGTTGTCTTATTTGCACGTGTTGTCTTATTAGTGCGTGTTGTCTTATTTGCCGCGTGTTGTCTTATTTGCGCTGTTGTCTTATTAGTGCGTGCTGTGGTTTATTTGCACGTGTTGTCTTATTGTTGCGTGCTGTGGTTTATTTGCGTAACGTTGTTCTTATAAGTGCGTGCTGTGGTTTTATTT
The DNA here is from genome assembly GCF_010015445.1 of Perca fluviatilis. Classification (NCBI taxonomy): domain Eukaryota; kingdom Metazoa; phylum Chordata; class Actinopteri; order Perciformes; family Percidae; genus Perca; species Perca fluviatilis. The sequence continues at coordinate 19,620,263 of NC_053125.1, forward strand.
GCGATGTTGTCTTATTACCGCGTGTTGTCTTGTTGCGCTGCTGTGGTTTATTTGCACGTGTTGTCTTATTTGCACATGTTGTCTTATTTGCACGTGTTGTCTTATTGTTGTGTGCTGTGGTTTATTTGCACGTGTTGTCTTATTAGTGCGTGTTGTCTTATTAGTGCGTGTTGTCTTATTAGTGCGTGTTGTCTTATTAGTGCGTGTTGTCTTATTAGTGCGTGTTGTCTTATTAGTGCGTGTTGTCTTATTTGCAGGTGTTGTCTTATTTGCAGGTGTTGTCTTATTAGTGCGTGTTGTCTTATTTGCAGGTGTTGTCTTATTAGTGCGTGTTGTCTTATTTGCACGTGTTGTCTTATTAGTGCGTGTTGTCTTATTAGTGGGTGTTGTCTTATTTGCACGTGTTGTCTTATTAGTGCGTGTTGTCTTATTAGTGCGTGTTGTCTTATTTGCACGTGTTGTCTTATTTGCACGTGTTGTCTTATTTGCACGTGTTGTCTTATTAGTGCGTGTTGTCTTATTTGCATGTGTTGTCTTATTAGTGCGTGTTGTCTTATTAGTGCGTGTTGTCTTATTTGCACGTGTTGTCTTATTTGCATGTGTTGTCTTATTTGCACGTGTTGTCTTATTAGTGCGTGCTGTGGTTTATTTGCACGTGTTGTCTTATTGTTGCGTGCTGTGGTTTATTTGCACGTGTTGTCTTAATAGTGAGTGTTGTCTTATTTGCACGTGTTGTCTTATTAGTGCGTGTTGTCTTATTTGCACGTGTTGTCTTTTTAGTGCGTGTTGTCTTATTAGTGCGTGTTGTGTTATTAGTGCTTGTTGTCTTATTAGTGCGTGTTGTCTTATTTGCACGTGTTGTCTTATTAGTGTGTGTTGTCTTATTAGTGCGTGTTGTCTTATTTGCACGTGTTGTCTTATTAGTGCGCGTTGTCTTATTTGCACGTGTTGTCTTATTAGTGCGTGTTGTCTTATTTGCGTGTTGTCTTTTTAGTGCGTGTTGTCTTATTAGTGCGTGTTGTGTTATTAGTGCGTGTTGTCTTATTAGTGCGTGTTGTCTTATTAGTGCGTGTTGTCTTATTTGCACGTGTTGTCTTATTAGTGCGTGTTGTCTTATTAGTGCGTGTTGTCTTATTTGCACGTGTTGTCTTATTAGTGCGCGTTGTCTTATTTGCACGTGTTGTCTTATTAGTGCGTGTTGTCTTATTTGCGCGTGTTGTCTTATTTGCACGTGTTGTCTTATTAGTGCGTGCTGTGGTTTTGTTGCCGTGTTGTCTTATTGTTGCGTGCTGTGGTTTTATTGCACGTTGTTGTCTTATAAGTGCGTGCTGTGGTTTATTTACGCGTGTTGTCTTATTGCCGCGTGTTGTCTTGTTAGTGCGTGCTGTGGTTTATTTACACGTGTTGTCTTATTTGCACATGTTGTCTTATTTGCGCGTATTTGTCTTATTTACACGTGTTGTCTTATTAGTGCGTGCTGTGGTTTATTTGCACCTGTTGTCTTATAAGTGCGTGCTGTGGTTTATTTGCGATGTTGTCTTATTTGCACGTGTTGTCTTGTTGGTGCGTGCTGTGGTTTATTTGCACGTGTTGTCTTATTAGTGCGTGCTGTGGTTTATTTGCACGTGTTGTCTTATTTGCACATGTTGTCTTATTTGCACGTGTTGTCTTATTGTTGTGTGCTGTGGTTTATTTGCACGTGTTGTCTTATTAGTGCGTGTTGTCTTATTAGTGCGTGTTGTCTTATTAGTGCGTGTTGTCTTATTAGTGCGTGTTGTCTTATTAGTGCGTGTTGTCTTATTAGTGCGTGTTGTCTTATTTGCAGGTGTTGTCTTATTTGCAGGTGTTGTCTTATTAGTGCGTGTTGTCTTATTTGCACGTGTTGTCTTATTAGTGCGTGTTTGTCTTATTTGACGCGTGTTGTCTTATTAGTGCGTGTTGTCTTATTAGTGGGTGTTGTCTTATTTGCCGCGTGTTGTCTTATTGCGTGTTGTCTTATTAGTGCGTGTTGTCTTATTTGCCGGTGTTGTCTTATTTGCACGCGTGTTGTCTTATTTGCACGTGTTGTCTTATTAGTGCGTGTTGTCTTATTTGCACGTGTTGTCTTATTAGTGCGTGTTGTCTTATTAGTGCGTGTTGTCTTATTTGCGCGTGTTGTCTTATTTGCATGTGTTGTCTTATTTGCACGTGTTGTCTTATTAGTGCGTGCTGTGGTTTATTTGCACGTGTTGTCTTGTAAGTGCGTGCTGTGGTTTATTTGCACGTGTTGTCTTATTTGCACGTGTTGTCTTATTAGTGCGTGCTGTGGTTTATTTGCACGTGTTGTCTTATTTGCACATGTTGTCTTATTTGCACGTGTTGTCTTATTGTTGCGTGCTGTGGTTTATTTGCATGTGTTGTCTTATTTGCACGTGTTGTCTTATTAGTGCGTGCTGTGGTTTATCTGCATGTGTTGTCTTATTTGCACGTGTTGTCTTATTAGTGCGTGCTGTGGTTTATTTGCATGTGTTGTCTTATTTGCATGTGTTGTCTTATTTGCACGTGTTGTCTTATTAGTGCGTGCTGTGGTTTATTTGCATGTGTTGTCTTATTTGCACGTGTTGTCTTATTAGTGCATGCTGTGGTTTATTTGCATGTGTTGTCTTATTTGCACGTGTTGTCTTATTAGTGCGTGCTGTGGTTTATTTGCACGTGTTGTCTTATTGTTGCGTGCTGTGGCCTCTCAGGGCCACCGTACATTTCTCGCATTACATAATCTCCACATAACTGTAGAAGCGCTGCTGGGTCTTTGTGGTGATCACATACAGGCACTCTTTGCGTACTTCAGATGCACTGTGAAAATTTCCGTCTCATGAAAGGCTCATTGCATGTAATCAGGTCTCAAATGCAAGTATCCTTCAAAAACAATCCGAGGCACACTGTAGGGTTTATGAACAAATTCAAAAATTACTCTATTCAGTTTATTAGCTAAAATGAATTTAGCATATCTAATAAAGTGGACAGGGTTGCAATTACCAGAGATTATAGTGATGCAGCAAATCTAACGTTTACTTTTTATCACCTACCAATATAATATCCCGTGATTGTAAAATGGTACAATTTAATAAACAGCTGACTGTAATTTTTCCACAAAGATCTAACTAATGATCACTTTTTTTATCAGTCCCGGCCAGACTGCATGTTTGGCTTGCTGTCCCACTTTCCGCCCATCCATTTTTTTTTCTTTATTCATCACCACAGAGTCTGATAGACCAAAAAAGGAAACAGACGTTGTTTCTCTCCCCACAGAGATGGCAGGTGGTCGCCTCCGATGCTTGAGCTGCTTCTTAGCATACAGCATTCTGCTCCGGATTGGGGTCTGCCTCCATGGTACGTACTCCTCTGGTTAATTCATGCAGGTCAATGCTTTGAGATGTACAATATTTGCTTACCTCTGCGTGTTGTCTTATTAGTGCGTGTTGTCTTATTAGTGCGTGTTGTCTTATTAGTGCGTGTTGTCTTATTAGTGCGTGTTGTCTTATTTGCACGTGTTGTCTTATTAGTGTGTGTTGTCTTATTAGTGCGTGTTGTCTTATTTGCACGTGTTGTCTTATTAGTGCGCGTTGTCTTATTTGCACGTGTTGTCTTATTAGTGCGTGTTGTCTTATTTGCACGTGTTGTCTTATTTGCACGTGTTGTCTTATTAGTGCGTGCTGTGGTTTATTTGCACGTGTTGTCTTATTGTTGCGTGCTGTGGTTTATTTGCACGTGTTGTCTTATAAGTGCGTGCTGTGGTTTATTTGCGCGTGTTGTCTTATTTGCACGTGTTGTCTTGTTAGTGCGTGCTGTGGTTTATTTGCACGTGTTGTCTTATTTGCACATGTTGTCTTATTTGCACGTGTTGTCTTATTTGCACGTGTTGTCTTATTAGTGCGTGCTGTGGTTTATTTGCACCTGTTGTCTTATAAGTGCGTGCTGTGGTTTATTTGCACGTGTTGTCTTATTTGCACGTGTTGTCTTGTTGGTGCGTGCTGTGGTTTATTTGCATTTGTTGTCTTATTAGTGCGTGCTGTGGTTTATTTGCACGTGTTGTCTTATTTGCACATGTTGTCTTATTTGCACGTGTTGTCTTATTGTTGTGTGCTGTGGTTTATTTGCACGTGTTGTCTTATTAGTGCGTGTTGTCTTATTATTGCGTGTTGTCTTATTAGTGCGTGTTGTCTTATTAGTGCGTGTTGTCTTATTTGCAGGTGTTGTCTTATTTGCAGGTGTTGTCTTGTTAGTGCGTGTTGTCTTATTAGTGCGTGTTGTCTTATTAGTGTGTGTTGTCTTATTAGTGCGTGTTGTCTTATTAGTGCGTGTTGTCTTATTTGCACGTGTTGTCTTATTAGTGCGTGTTGTCTTATTTGCACGTGTTGTCTTATTAGTGTGTATTGTCTTATTAGTGCGTGTTGTCTTATTAGTGTGTATTGTCTTATTTGCACGTGTTGTCTTATTAGTGCGTGTTGTCTTATTAGTGTGTATTGTCTTATTTGCACGTGTTGTCTTATTAGTGCGTGTTGTCTTATTTGCACGTGTTGTCTTATTTGCACGTGTTGTCTTATTAGTGCGTGTTGTCGGTATTTACGCTGTTGTCTTATTTGCACGTGTTGTCTTATTAGTGCGTGCTGTGGTTTATTTGCGATGTTGTCTCATTAGTGCGTGCTGTGGTTTATTTGCCGCGTGTTGTCTTATAAGTGCGTGCTGTGGTTTATTTGCGCAGTGTTGTCTTATTTGCGCGGTTTGTCTTGTTAGTGCGTGCGGTGGTTTATTTACGCGTGTTGTCTTATTTGCACATGTTGTCTTATTTGCGCGTGTTGTCTTATTTGCGCCGTTGTTGTCTTATTAGTGCGTGCTGTGGTTTATTTGCACCTGTTGTCTTATAAGTGCGTGCTGTGGTTTATTTGCACGTGTTGTCTTATTTGCCGCGTGTTGTCTTGTTGGTGCGTGCTGTGGTTTTGTTTACACGTGTTGTCTTATTGGTGCGTGCTGTGGTTTTATTTGCAGCGTGTTGTCTTATTTGCACATGTTGTCTTATTTGCGAGTGTTGTCTTGTTGTGTGCTGTGGTTTTTGCCGCGTGTTTGTCTTATTAGTGCGTGTTGTCTTATTAGTGCGTGTTGTCTTATTAGTGCGTGTTGTCTTATTAGTGCGTGTTTGTCTTATTTGCAGGTGTTGTCTTATTTGCAGGTGTTGTCTTATTAGTGCGTGTTGTCTTATTTGCCGTGTAGTCTTATTAGTGCGCGTGTTGTCTTATTTGCGCGGTTGTGTTATTAGTCCGTGTTGTCTTATTAGTGCGTGTTGTCTTATTTGCCGTGTTGTCTTATTAGTACGTGTTGTCTTATTAGTGCGTGTTGTCTTATTTGCACGTGTTGTCTTATTTGCGATGTTGTCTTATTAGTGCGTGTTGTCTAATTTGCGTGTTGTCTTATTTGCACGTGTTGTCTTATTAGTGCGTGCTGTGGTTTATTTGCTCGTTGTCTTATTAGTGCGTGCTGTGGTTTATTTGCACGTGTTGTCTTATAAGTGCGTGCTGTGGTTTATTTCACGTGTTGTCTTATTTGCCGCGTGTTGTCTTGTTAGTGCGTGCTGTGGTTTATTTGCCGCGTGTTGTCTTATTTGCACATGTTGTCTTATTTGCACGTGTTGTCTTATTTGCACGTGTTGTCTTATTAGTCGTGCTGTGGTTTATTTGCACCTGTTGTCTTATAAGTGCGTGCTGTGGTTTATTTCACGTGCGATGTTGTTTATTACGTGTTGTCTTGTTGGTGCGTGCCTGTGGTTTTTGCGCGCGGTTGTCTTATTAGTCGCGTGCTGTGGTTTATTTGCGTCGTTGTCTTATTTGCACATGTTGTCTTATTTGCACGTGTTGTCTTATTGTTGGGTACTGTGGTTTATTTGCGTGTTGTCTTATTAGTGCGTGTTGTGTGCGTATTTGTCTTATTAGTTCGTGTTTGTCTTATTAGTGCGTGTTGTCTTATTTGCAGTTGTATTTGTGCGGGTGTTGTCTTATTAGTGCGTGTTGTCTTGCATTGCGGTTGTCTTATTAGTGCGTGTTGTCTTATTTGCACGTGTTGTGTTATTAGTCCGTGTTGTCTTATTAGTGCGTATTTGTCTTTGCGTGTTGTCTTATTAGTGCGGGTTTGTCTTATTAGTGCGTGTTGTCTTATTTGCCGCGTGTTGTCCTATTTGCACGCGTGTTGTCTTATTTGCGCGTGTTGTCTTATTAGTGTGTGTTGTCTTATTTGCATGTGTTGTCTTATTAGTGCGTGTTGTCTTATTTGCATGTGTTGTCTTATTAGTGCGTGTTGTCTTATTAGTGCGTGTTGTCTTATTAGTGCGTGTTGTCTTATTTGCGCGGTTGTCTTATTTGCACGCTGTTGTCTTATTTGCGCGTGTTGTCTTATTAGTGCGTGCTGTGGTTTTATTTACACGTGTTGTCTTGTAAGTGCGTGCTGTGGTTTTATTAACGCGTGTTGTCTTATTTCACGTGTTGTCTTATTAGTGCGTGCTGTGTTTATTTGCACGTATTGTCTTATTTGCACATGTTGTCTTATTTGCACGTGTTGTCTTATTGTTGCGGTGCTGTGGTTTATTTGCGTATGTTGTCTTGATTTCACGTGTTGTCTTATTAGTGCGTGGCTGGTTTATTTGCATGTGTTGTCTTATTTGCACGTGTTGTCTTATTAGTGCGTGCTGTGGTTTATTTGCATGTTTTGTCTTATTTGCATGTGTTGTCTTATTTGCACGTGTTGTCTTATTAGTGCGTGCTGTGGTTTATTTGCATGTGTTGTCTTATTTGCACGTGTTGTCCTTATTAGTGCGTGCTGTGGTTTTATTTGCGTATGTTTGTCTTTTGCGTGTTGTCTTATTAGTGCGTGCTGTGGTTTTGTTGCACGTGTTGTCTTATTGTTGCGTGCTGTGGCCTCTCAGGGCCACCGTACATTTCTCGCATTACATAATCTCCACATAACTGTAGAAGCGCTGCGGGTCTTTGTGGTGATCACATACAGGCACTCTTTGCGTACTTCAGATGCACTGTGAAAATTTCCGTCTCGCGAAAGGCTCATTGCATGTAATCAGGTCTCAAATGCAAGTATCCTTCAAAAACAATCCGAGGCACACTGTAGGGTTTATGAACAAATTCAAAAATTACTCTATTCAGTTTATTAGCTAAAATAATATTAGCATATTTAATAAAGTGGACAGGGTTGCAATTACCAGAGATTATAGTGATGCAGCAAATCTAACGTTTACTTTTTATCACCTACCAATATAATATCCCGTGATGGTAAAATGGTACAATTTAATAAACAGCTGACTGTAATTTTTCCACAAAGATCTAACTAATGATCACTTTTTTTATCAGTCCCGGCCAGACTGCATGTTTGGCTTGCTGTCCCACTTTCCGCCCATCCATTTTTTTTTCTTTATTCATCACCACAGAGTCTGATAGACCAAAAAAGGAAACAGACGTTGTTTCTCTCCCCACAGAGATGGCAGGTGGTCGCCTCCGATGCTTGAGCTGCTTCTTAGCATACAGCATTCTGCTCCGGATTGGGGTCTGCCTCCATGGTACGTACTCCTCTGGTTAATTCATGCAGGTCAATGCTTTGAGATGTACAATATTTGCTGACCTCTGCGTGTTGTCTTATTAGTGCGTGTTGTCTTATTAGTGCGTGTTGTCTTATTAGTGCGTGTTGTCTTATTAGTGCGTGTTGTCTTATTTGCACGTGTTGTCTTATTAGTGTGTGTTGTCTTATTAGTGCGTGTTGTCTTATTTGCGCGTGTTGTCTTATTAGTGCGCGTTGTCTTATTTGCACGTGTTGTCTTATTAGTGCGTGTTGTCTTATTTGCACGTGTTGTCTTATTTGCACGTGTTGTCTTATTAGTGCGTGCTGTGGTTTATTTGCACGTGTTGTCTTATTGTTGCGTGCTGTGGTTTATTTGCACGTGTTGTCTTATAAGTGCGTGCGTGGTTTATTTACACGTGTTGTCTTATTTGCACGTGTTGTCTTGTTAGTCGCGTGCTGTGGTTTATTTGCGCGTGTTGTCTTATTTGCACATGTTGTCTTATTTGCACGTGTTGTCTTATTTGCACGTGTTGTCTTATTAGTGTGTGTTGTCTTATTTGCACGTGTGTTGTCTTATTAGTGCGTGTTGTCTTATTTGCACGTGTTGTCTTATTTGCGCCGTTTGTCTTATTTGTGCGTGCTGTGGTTTTATTTGCACGTGTTGTCTTGTAAGTGCGTGCTGTGGTTTATTTGCACGTGTTGTCTTATTTGCACGTGTTGTCTTATTAGTGCGTGCTGTGGTTTATTTGCACGTGTTGTCTTATTTGCACATGTTGTCTTATTTGCACGTGTTGTCTTATTGTTGCGTGCTGTGGTTTATTTGCATGTGTTGTCTTATTTGCACGTGTTGTCTTATTAGTGCGTGCTGTGGTTTATTTGCATGTGTTGTCTTATTTGCACGTGTTGTCTTATTAGTGCGTGCTGTGGTTTATTTGCATGTGTTGTCTTATTTGCATGTGTTGTCTTATTTGCACGTGTTGTCTTATTAGTGCGTGCTGTGGTTTATTTGCATGTGTTGTCTTATTTGCACGTGTTGTCTTATTAGTGCGTGCTGTGGTTTATTTGCACGTGTTGTCTTATTGTTGCGTGCTGTGGCCTCTCAGGGCCACCGTACATTTCTCGCATTACATAATCTCCACATAACTGTAGAAGCGCTGCTGGGTCTTTGTGGTGATCACATACAGGCACTCTTTGCGTACTTCAGATGCACTGTGAAAATTTCCATCTCATGAAAGGCTCATTGCATGTAATCAGGTCTCAAATGCAAGTATCCTTCAAAAACAATCCGAGGCACACTGTAGGGTTTATGAACAAATTCAAAAATTATTCTATTCAGTTTATTAGCTAAAATGAATTTAGCATATCTAATAAAGTGGACAGGGTTGCAATTACCAGAGATTATAGTGATGCAGCAAATCTAACGTTTACTTTTTATCACCTACCAATATAATATACCGTGATGGTAAAATGGTACAATTTAATAAACAGCTGGCTGTAATTTTTCCACAAAGATCTAACTAATGATCACTTTTTTTATCAGTCCCGGCCAGACTGCATGTTTGGCTTGCTGTCCCACTTTCCGCCCATCCATTTTTTTTTCTTTATTCATCACCACAGAGTCTGATAGACCAAAAAAGGAAACAGACGTTGTTTCTCTCCCCACAGAGATGGCAGGTGGTCGCCTCCGATGCTTGAGCTGCTTCTTAGCATACAGCATTCTGCTCCGGATTGGGGTCTGCCTCCATGGTACGTACTCCTCTGGTTAATTCATGCAGGTCAATGCTTTGAGATGTACAATATTTGCTTACCTCTGAATAGCAGAAGTGATGTATAGGTTAGTAAGTAGCAGTATTTCAAATGTTTGCATGACATCTGGGAAAGACCTGTCTTTGTGTTTTGTGTGTTTGCAGCTGTTTTAAAGCTAATTGTAGTTTTTTTAAATCACACTTTATTTATTTTTAATAATATCCAATAAATTCTCCTTTTTATATGACAAATAGGCACATTGTCAGCACATTCCCATTACAATGACATTTGCTATTCTGCTGCCCTATGGCTAAGATATCTTACAGTAATGTCTTGGTGCACCAAAAAACTGACAGAGCTGACAGGTTTTCAAAAGATGTGTTCATTTTGTTTTATTCATTTTAAACAGTTCTTTGACTTCTGGCAATTTTCAAAATTATTTCAAATATGCAGTTATTCAACTGATACTAAAAAAAAAAGAAACGGAATCAGGATCCCCCATTACTCAGTAATTACAGACCACTTTCAAAATAATGATTTTTATCTAAGGTGCTGGAGAAAGTCATGTCTACTGAATCTCTTTTAAGAACTGTCATAATCTTTAATAGTTTTCCGTCAGGTTTTAGAGCTTGCCATAGCACAGACACAGCCCTTGTGCAGGTCTCATTTTAATATTCATACCTATCCAATAGAACCTTCTCTGTTTCAGCAAATACCTTTTGCTCATTTTAATTGTGAAGTTTATATTCGTATTATGATCACAGTTTTTTTTTTTTTGTAAACCACTTTGGAACCTTGTAAAGAAAGTGCTACATAAAGTTTATTATTGCTACTTACTTATTACCATTTTATTGTTAATAATATTTAATATGAACAGAGACAAACAGGGCTGTTGTGACCCTGCAACCCAACTGGCCGAAGATATACAGGGGAGAGACGATCAGCCTCATATGTGAGATACAGAACGGAGGAGACACTAAGTGGGAGTACGAATGGACAACAACCAGCTCAAAAAACCAGACAAAAAAGAATATACATTTAAAGCTTTTATCTACCACAGTGGATCCTATAGATGTAAGGGCAAAAACAAAGACCAACTGTCTTCAACAGAGTGGAGTGATGCCTTACAACTGACAGTATATCAATGTAAGTTTCTTTATATTTAATTTACACAAAAAATGTCAGTTCTAACAGTTCATATATTTTATGATAGCGCTTTAAGAAAAGAAACCACTAAAAAAAATCCCTTCCCAACAGCTACACCTGAGCCTGTCCTCACTGTGTCTCCACTATGGCCGAATCCTGAAGACTCTGTAACTCTGAACTGTAAGGTTGAACATCCATCTGCAGGATGGAGGTTCTACTGGTATAAGGATGTTCCCAAACTCAAATCAGAAACAACCTACATCCATGAGCTACTACCTGGTTTGGACAGTGGGTCTGAAAATGATTCCTACATTGTTCGTGGACAGCCACACACTGCAGCATATTACTGTACAGCTAAAAGAGGAAGCCCGGCCTATAACAGTCAAAAAAGTAAACGTAGGTTTGTCTGGTCTAGAGGTCAGTATGTTTGTTTCTTTCTTTGTTTCTCTCACAAAACATATTTATTCAGAATAAAAATGTACTGAGCCCAGTCATGTAAGGTGTTGATGTTGGTAACCCCATGACCTCTCTACTATTGCCAGCATCAGGCAAGATGTTTTTTCTTTTTTAAACCTACACATAAGACGGAATACTGGTAATTGACTTTTTAAAGAGGAACTCAGCACTAAATGTTTCAGGGTCCCAAAAAAAAAAAAATAACAACCCACACCAATCCTTTTACCCAAAAAATATAAAAACCTTTTTTTTAATTTTTTTAAAATATTTTTTTTTTCACCTCTTTTAAAGTAAATGACATCACAATTGCTGTAACACATAATTTAGTAATTAAACATTTTTGGTCTGAAAACTGAGACACCACTGAGCATGTAACATACAAAAATGTCTGTAAATGTTGTTATTTTGCCTTCATATGTAGGACAATATTTTAACAATTGAATGGATGCAACACAAGCTAAAGGCACATTTTCACTGTGGTGTCCTTAATTGTAAAATATCTTTTTGCTTGGTTTCACCCAATTTTATGTTTTTGTTTTTCAGATTTCAACTCAGCAGCTTCTCTCACAGTGACTCCTGATAGAGTGCAACACTTATTTGAGTCTGTGTCACTGAGGTGTGAGGGAAAGTCCACCCAGTGGAGAGTGATGATGTTTACTGCAACAGACCAACTCTCACGCTGTTATGGCTGGGGAGTAATGAACGGATCCACATGCAACATTGAGCGCTTACTATACAGTGATTCAGTGTACTGGTGTGAGTCTGGATCTGGAGATTTCAGCAACGCTGTCAACATATCTGTACACTGTACGTTCAGTTACACAGTTCAGCCAGGTTTCATATTTCTTGCCATGCTACTGACATATATTCGTATGAGGAAATTGAGAGTTTTGGGATATTCCTGACCAAAACCTAGTACAGCCTTTTTAAAGTACTAAATACGTGTACATTTGGATGAGTTAAATTCACTTTCTTCTGCGGTCAATAAAATGCATATTTAACTATTTAACTGTAACTATAAAATCAGTAATTGATGTTACAGTAGCATACTATTTTAATAATAGTTTCTTTCTGCAGTCTACAGGCCTGAAAGCAAGTCATCTCTATTGGCGCTGTTCACTGCGGTCACCACTGGAGCTTTTATTATTCTCCTGCTCTTAGTGTATCACTTTATAAAGTCCAAGGGTGAGAAATACAATTCTCAGGAGTTCTCATTGTATGGCACTGACTATAAGAACATTTTGCAATATTAAAAACATGAAAAAAAAAAAAAATGTTTGTTTTTGCAGGTCTGTGCGGTGACAGGTTGGTGCAACTGTCTTTTCTCCCACTTTAAAGCAATACTTTTAATGTTTTTCTGCTAAATGTACTGCAATTCCCCAATGTTTTAGAACCCCACAGTCTCAGAGCACCAATCAGGATGCACACGCAAACGAGGAAACTCAAGAGCACGTATACGCCTCCCCTCTTCCAGGTCAGCCTTTCTGAATGATTTTACAACTCTTTCTAATATCACTGCTAGGTTTTAAATAAAGAAATGCCCCAATCTATACAACTGGACCTTGTTTCTCAAGGATATTCCTCCAAAATCACTTTTCAACATTCCTCTGCTGCAGGTTTAACACTGTTGAATTTTACTAAACCAGTTGTTAAAATGTTACCCAAAGTCAAGGAGATGTCAGAGATGAAGTGACTAATTTGACTTTGGCTTGATTTTCACTGACCTGTAGGTGAAGATTGTATCTACGAATCAATCGGTGGTTGTAAAGACAATGGAAATGGTACAGTACAAACATTTTCTAATAATAATGGAGCCATTTTTCTAACGGATTGATTGATAATGAAAACATTCATATTTTTAGATGAACATGCAGAAGAATACAATTATGCCACATTTAAATCGATTGAGCTCAAAGGTGACAAGAGGACTGATCCAGTGGAGAACTCAATCTACTATAATGTGAATCAACGTTAAACCCCATGTACATTAGCATCAGCTGTTCATCTGCTCGGTCTAAAATAAAAATTTTAGCTAACATCATCTTTGATAACTGCACTACAGGAAACTGTAAGAGTATGCAATTCAATTTACTGGCTATTTAGTATTCCACAGCATGTCTGTTTTCCAGCTTTTTGACTGTTATTTTGTGTCAGGTCCATAAAGAAAAGTGCACAGATGACATGACATGAACAACTACATTCATGTTAGGCCAGTTTTTGCAGTATTATACGTTCACATATAAAGTACTGTAGTTTAAAAACATAATATGTAATTGTGTCTATACTTTTATAACTGTACTTTCTTACTGTTTATCATAAAGGGAAAATCTTCTGTACATTTTGTTTAAAGAACCAAGCTGTGAGTATGTTTATACACTTTCTCATGTCTGCAGGTTAACATTATCAGCCACTTGGTGGTGCCCTGCATTTTTGCTTTTATTTCATGTGGTCTCTAAATATCTTTGCAGATGCATCAGCGATTGAATGCATAATGTAATGGTTTTTTAGTTTTCATAACTTTTGGCATACCATGTTACCTGTTTTTTGTTTAAATAAGGCAACTATGTATGATCTCTTCTATTTATTGCGCAAATGCGCAAAAGAGATCATACATAGTTTTACATAGTATTATACAGTAAGTACTCTGTCAATTGAAATTCATTTTGATGTTAAGAAATCATTAAAGTAGCTCTCACCATATGGAAATATTGTCAAATAAACTGATGCACTTTTTAATTAAACTGGTTTGTGTTTCAGAGCTTTTCTAAAGAATAGGAAGAGTCTGGTGTGTCATTTAATATGCCAATGTTATTTTTACTGGGTCACTTCTTCTTTCAAAAGACATTTCAGTAAACTTGGTAGTGTTACACTTTCTTGGCTTCACCAAATATATTCAGTTACAGTAAATATCCAAAGGAACTACATTAAAGTCAACATGAAACAATCGTAAAATAATGTTTATAACAGAAAATTATGAAGACAGAGCACATACCACTTCTGCATGTGCTTAACAGAAACAGCACTACTTTGTTGAATTGTAGGAATATCTGATGACAGGATGTGATAAAAGTGGACCCTAATCTCAAAGCTTTACACATCTAGATCAAATATGTATCTTTACAAAAGTCTATAAATTCAGTTTCTTAGGCGGAAATTAATACAATGTATAGTTTAGTTTCTAATTAATAATGCGGTCAGGGATGCAGCAAATCTAACATTCACCTTCCAATGTCAAAGAGTGTGATGGTTAAATTGTACACTAAAACAGCTGGCTGTAAATTTGCAAATGATCTAACCAAGGAACTCTTCTTCAACTCTCATTCAACTTTTTATCAGGCCCAACCAGACTGCATGTTCTGCCTGCTGTCAATTGTTTTACTCATCACAGCAGAGTTTGATAGACCAGAAGAGGAAACAGAAGTTGTTCCCCTTTCCTACAAAGATGGCTGGTGGTATCCGATACTCACGTTTCTTAACATACAGTGCTCTGCTGCTGATTGGGGTCTATGGTACGTACCACTCTGCTCAGTAAGGCTGTGCAGTTTTTTATAAGAAATATTTGTTTGGCTGTGGCACTCTTGCATGAGCTTATAATTGCAGAGCTGTACTGTATGTATGGCGACCTTACAGTATTTCCAGGATGTCTGCATATCATCCGTATCTTGTATGTTTTCAATTACACGTATGCTAATTTAATTACATTTTTGTTATTTTTATATTTTCAAATAATATAATGCATTTATTTGCCTTAGAAAGGATTACCTCTGTGTAAGATGGCAGATGTTCTTTTTTTGTTCTAATAAATTCTAATTTCTTAATGACCAAATGTTTTTCTTTGTGTTTCTCTTTCTTCTCTCACCATGTAAACAGTGGTGACCCATCAGCCATAATTACAAGATCAATTTGACAAAGACAAAAGGATGATACTCAGTCTGTTGTTTGCTCATGTGTTTCAGATGTGAAGGCTTCCAGTTGTCAACGTGTCATCCATAAAAACGTTGGAGACACCGTAGAGTTTTCATCATGCTTACCAACTGAAGGGGTCACAACAGCAAGATGGAAATATAAAGGATCAATAATAGCAGACAAAGATAATTATTCTGGAGAACATCAGTTCAAAGGCAGATTAGACCTAAACCCCACAAACTTTAGTTTAACAGTGAGAAGACTGACTCTCAAAGACTCTGGTAATTTCAGTTTTCTCTCAGAGGGTGTGGCTGACAGCCAAAGGGGAACAGTCACTGTCACTCTGAAAGTTCATGGTAAGACATAACCAAGTAACCTAATAATTGTTGATTTATTTGTTCTTATAGAACAGATGTCATAATAATGGTAGCAGAGAGAACTCATGAAGAGGTTTTCTTTATTTGCGTGTTTTCTGTTCTCTCTTGACCATCATAGTTTAATAATGTTAAATATAATATAATAATGTATTTTGCATATTTATTTAAATAGCAAATCTTATAGACTGTGCCCACACACCACCGTTTCTTTGTGCCTATATTAGTTATGCTTTTATACTTATGGTGTGTAGTCACTGAGTCCGTCCTTAGTCAGGGACTTCCCTTGCTTCTTTCCTGATATTTAAACGACAATCTGCTTTTTGGGCTACAGATTTGTGTTTTGGAAGCAAACACAGACAACCCACCAGATTGTGGATCTTAGTTTCGAAATAGAATTTAACAAAAGAGTTTGTTCAGTGAAAATATTCTGATCTGAATGTTCTGTTCTGTGGGTCTAGTTCTGAGTTCTGCTAAAGATGCATTTGTTGTTGTTTTGATGGAGATTAGCTGAAATCTCTCTCTCTCTCTCTCTCTCTCTCTCTCTCTCTCCAAACTGTTCCATTAGAGCCCATAACTGTCAGAATTGTTTCAAATTCTACGTGGCACACCTTAAACAAATCCTGTACAGTTTTGCTGGAGTGCCAGGCAACCTCTGACATCAACAACAGTGACATCACCTACAAATGGGCCGTGAGGAATCAAACCATAGTAGGCCCCGGACTGGAATACACAATCAAACCTCAGGACCAAGACACCAAATTCTCCTGCACGATTTCCAATGTTGTCAGCAAGATGTCTGCAACCGAAACAGTGAAGTGTAGCCCACAAGCATCAGGTAGGGGCAGGGCAACACATTCTCACTACCATCTTGTAAAATTCGGACGCCTTTGGCGTTGTTATTGACGCAGAAAGTCTCCTACAGCGTCATATCTAAACACGTTTTATGTAAATAAAACGTGTTATGCGCACTACGCTCTGCGATTCCCTGCAATGTCCGGCTGCGTCCTGCTGCGTCCACTGCATCCAGCCATGCTCTGCTGTCCCACGTTACATCCTGTAACGCCCTGCTGTGCCCTGCTATGACATGAACTACTACGACTACCATTGTAGTCACTGTTCCATTATCTTTATTGTGACTATTATTGCCATCGTTCATCACACCCCCAACCGTCCCCGTCAGACACCACTTACCAAGAGTCTGGGTCTGCCGAAGTTTCTTCCTAAAAGGGAGTTTCTCCTCGCCACTGTTCCAATAGCCACTGCCGCAATAGCCACTGCTAATGCTTGCTCTTGAGGGAATTACTGGAATTGTTGGGGCTTTGGAAATTATAGAGTGTGGTCTAGACTTACTCTATCTGTAAAGTGTCTCGAGATAACTCTTGTTATGATTTGATACTATAAATAAAATGTAATTGAATTTAATTGAATTGAAACGTGACACGCGAGACATGATCCCCGGTCTCCAGGGTGAAAGTCTTGTGTTGTTTGATCTATCAACCACCCCGACCAACCTCCCTATGTGGAATTTCAGGCTTTCGTACTACTCGCTACTGTTGTCGCTCCAAATACTACGTCATCTTGAAGCGTAGCGTAGCTGTTGCTCTGCCCGGAGCGTCCTACACACACGCTGAATGGTGCTTATCTGACGCTAACAGCCACTGCCCAAGCGTCCGTATTTTACAACTTCGGAGTGAGAATGGGTTGTGCAGGAAGAAAATAAAATATAAATTGCTTTAATTTTGTACAATACACTTTAAACATTCTTCATAAGGAAAGTGTTATTTAATTGTATTCATATATTTATAATTGCAGTGTCCAACTCCTCATCTCTTGTACCGTTGATTATTGGGCCGGTTATTGTAATTTTACTGATTTTTCTACTGCTGCTCTCGCTGCTTTTTTATACAAAGTTAAAGGGTGAGACCTCTTCCTGATAATATTAAATGGCTAACATTCTGATTATCCAAAATCACTGAATGCTTCTGAAGTCAATGATTTAGTAAGTAACAAAAAATGTTTTTCTCTTTCACAGATCCATGTTGTAACAGGTTGGGACTTCTTTCAATTCTTCTCTCATACAACTAAACAGCAGTAATATACTGTTCAGTATTTTACTCTTTATTGTAACTCATTTTTAAAAAGGACTGCTAATTATGTTTCAGGGCCACCCAGTCTCAAACGGTCAACCAAAATGAAACTCAACAGCCCGTGTACTCGTCTCTTCTCCATGGTCAGCCTTCCATCCACTTCTGTTTGCTTTCATAAGTATTTTAAAGGGGCTGTACTTGATATTCAGAAAAAAAAGTGCTGTGGGATTGCCTCCACACAGCTCTCACAGACCATTCCCAAATTTGTCAAATACCGATGCTTTGTCATGGCCCTCAGCGTCAAATACCGACACACAAGGAACTTACATCCACTAACATGCATGTGCAGCCTAAAGCTTGATTTATGGTCCTGTGGCGGCTCCACGCAAATCTTTTGGCCTGAAGTATATACTTGTTCGTTGGTGTGTACGTTGATCTCAGCACTGCCATTGTGTGTGTGTGTGTGTGTGGGGTGTGTGGTAGAGCGAGTGAGAGAGTGACGGTGAGTATTATATTTCATGTCAAATGTTTGTTTTTTCTTGCTATGTTAATGTTCTAAATATCGAGAACAACCCCTATACCTTTGGTATTCCACTCAGCTGGTATTTTAAAAGAAAATTGCCAAATAAAACTGTTTTTATACACTCACAAACATTCCACATTCTGAAGATGCAGGTACAGTATAGATTGTACAAATTGTGACCAATGGCTTCTTTAAAAAGTATGGCAACAGACATACAGTAATTGAATGGATTTTAACTACCACAACTTTGATTAAAAACAATTTAACACTACTACTAAACTTTAAACAAAACAAAAACAGTACATGATCATAAAAGCAACAGTTAAATGATGTTGAATTTGGTAAGTATCTTGGCAAAAGTATTTTACTAAATATCAGGTGGAAATTGATTTGTAATTACTAATTATCTGGATAAAAATGATTTGGAAACTGTTTTCGTACACTGAAAAACATTCAATATTTTTGACCATACCTTGTTTATCTTTGACATGTAGGTGATGGTTGTGTCTATGAAGCATTGAGAGGCTCTAAAGATGCCGGAACAGGTACAGTATACATTTTACAAATTGTGACCAATGGGTACTTAAAAAAGTATGGCAACAGACATAATGTATTCAATAGACCTTAACTACCACAACTTTCGTAAAAAATAGGTTTAATATATTAATCAAATTTAAACAAAAAAAATGAGTACATGATCATAAAAGCAACAGTTAAATAATGTTGAATTTGGTAAGTATCTCGGTAAAAGTATTTTACTAAATATCTGGTGGAAATTGACGTGTAATTACTAGTTATCTGGATAAAAATGATTTGGAAAGTGTTTTCGTACACTCACAAACATTCAATGTTTTTTGACCATACCTTGATTATCTCTGACATGTAGGTGATGGTTGTGTCTATGAAGTAATGAGAGGCTCTGAAGATGCCGGAACAGGTACAGTAGCTTTGATTATCATCGAGCATTCTAATAGGTCAGTGGTTCATTTTAAATTCAAGTAATGAAAAATATTCTTATTTTAGGTGGACCACCAAATTAATACAGTAATCACATCGCGATCAAGATCTTGACAAGCGGAGTAAGTGCACAATATATAAAAAAAAAAACATTCAAATGAATGCAAAATATGCATAGAAATATCATGTTCCCAGATTAGAATACATTTACATACACACTCTAAAAAATGTAAAAATATTTAGAATCCAGATTATTGCCACCTAAAAGATACAAGTGCACTGCATTCCTCTGATCTGTGACATTTTGAATTACTGTGTCACTGTGGTGTTAGCGCTGTCTAAATGTGGCCATTACTGCAATTATTCTCTGAAAGAGGAACTGCGAAGACTTCTCACTCATGCTGACCAACATCGCTTGGTGTATTTCATGTGTATTTCAAAGTGGACTTTTTATTTTCTATCTTTTAAAGGTCTTTAACAGTGTTATAAGCACCAGGAAGTGTGTTTCAAAAGAGTGTCAGTGATGTCAGTATTTGTTTTCACACTGATGATTCCCCATGCTGGTTTACAATTTTAGCCACTTGGTGGTGCAATGTGGTTTTCCTTCCAGTTAATCGCCGCTTGGTGGTTCATGTGATCACAGGTCATTTCAGCTGCATCAGTATGTACATGCATGATGCATAACTTAATGCATGAGCACATTTAATGTCTTATATCATTGGATAAGAGTGTTACTTTCAACTATTTTAAATGTTTAATTCTAAATATTTTTTCTCCATTCTGGCTACATCCTCGTTGTATGTAAAGTATTCTATGTTCCTATGTGCGTTATATTTTATTTGTTGTATCGTAATTACATTTAGATTAATTATGTATGTATGTCAGCAAATTAGTTGTATGTCAAAAATGAATGAGCATTCTGAACTTGGTACAAATATTATTGTGAAATAAAAATATATGCATGTACACTTTTGAACTCGTCTGGTTTGTGTTTCAGAGCTATTGTAAAGGATGTGAAGGGACAGGGTGGGTCATTTAACATGTCTGTTACATTTTGGTTCTCTTTCTTTGATGACTCTCTGGCAAGTGTCATTTAACTGTCCCAGTATCACTTCTCCATTCAAAAGAAATGGCAGGAAACTGATGGTAATACACTTTAGGGTTTCACCAAGTAAACAGTCAGCTTATGTGTCCAAAGTGACAACTTAAAAATGTGATGAAATATAAAACATTGTTGAGATATATTGAGAGAATTGGAGTGCTGGCCGTATAAAGGTTCTTAAAATAGAAGTTGACACATTTAATTCACTAGCTGATCACAGTGCATACACAAAGAAATGACTTAAAGGTGCTGTAGGTAGGATTGGGAAGATCCAGGACTTAGCCAAAAAATTTGAACATCGACAACTTCTCAGTCCCTCCCTCCTTTCTGCTAAAGCCCAAAACAGTCTCCTAGGCCCCTCCACCCACAAGGGAGAATGAGGGGCCGTCCACACGGAAACGTTTTTTTGTGCAAACGCACATGTTTTGCATCGTTTGGGCCGACCGTCCAGACGAATCCTGCAAACGCACTGCCTGAAAACGCACTTTTTTTAAACCAGGTCTCAGGGTGAAAAAATCCGAAAACGGCTCTCGTTTGGCTTCGTTTGGATGGTAAATACGGATCCGAATCGATGATGTCATCGCCACACCCCTCTTTTACACCCTCTCCCACGGCACACAACTGCGGTGAAGCTAAGCGAGCATTTCCCATCTCCATGGTCAAACCAGCTCGCTTCATCTAAATACTGTGTCTCTGCTCCCTGACCCTTCCCTCTGGATTCTACACAAGATATATTGCTAACATTATGTAGCCAACGTTAAACATTGCTAAAGCAGCTGACCGCTCCAGCAGCGAAGTAACGTTAACGTTAGCTGATATGGCTATCTGTTTATAAAGTGGAAGTAGATAACTTATCAACTAGCTAGCTAATCTGTCTGCTTATCAACTCCTTGAACGGATTATAGTAACTTTTACCACGGCTTATTGTAGAAAGGCTACTGCAAGAAAAACGTATAAATTATTAAAAACAAATCATTCATGGATCATTGATGTTTGTTTAACTGCCGATGTTAGAGCTAGCGAACGTTAGCGCGCTAATGTTAGCTCGCTGCTAGCGTGCTGCAATCATGCAAAATAAAAAGCAATCTAACAGCACATTATACAACGTAAACAAAGACACATTTTCTTGCGGCAGCCTTTATAAAATGAGAAGTGGTGAAAGTTATTATAGTCCACGGATGTATTAAGAGAAAATGATAATCTAGCTACTCATGTTATGATGGGAAGTGGAGAAGTGACTATGCTCTCTTCTCCGTTTTTTGGTGAATTTCTGTAGCAGAAACAGCGCTGCCTATAGGCCTGGCATATGAAGTAGCGTATTGAGTCATTTACAAGTGGATTCGTTTGGACGCAACTATTCTTGAAACGAATCCAGGGAAGACGGGTAAAAAAAGATCGTTTTGGTACGTGTGGACGGGGCCTAAATGCGTGTGCATGAGCAGTGATTGACACACAGTTAGACAACCCCCCCCGGGCCCTGATTGGTGCAACAGGGAGCCGTGGATTTTTGCAAATCATACTGGAGCCAGAATTTCTTTTTTTTTTATTACCTGCTTCATGTAGTTCTACTCGAACATAGGGTCAGTTTCAGCAAATATGACAGAAAGTTAGTTTTATAAGGCTTACCTACTGCACCTTTAATATATCCCACCTGCAAACTCCCTAAATATTTTCAGCAACTGTGTGCAATGTTTAATGCTCTGCTCTATAGCTTTTTTTTAGCCTTTTATCTAAACCTAATAGTCCCGGTTTGAAGCACGTTGTTTGCAGTTTAGTTAGCTTTAAGCACAAAACTACATCAAATATTTTAGAAAATGTTTGTGGTTTGGTTTAAAATTAGTACATTTGTTACATTACTTCACTGCCAGTTACACACATGACAAAGAATGTGATGTAGCTCCGTTTGTTCGGTAAAGTGAAACTTGCTGTTTACTTTTCAAATTGGTCACAACTTCTGGTTTCCAGGTTAAAAAGTCCTGTGTTGTGTTCTTCGCAGAGTATTGGCGCGCGCAAATACCCAGTGTCAGAGGGGTATGCAGCAACAATTTTGCACCCCCACCCCCTTCCCCCACAAAAAACAAATAAATAAGTGTGCCGGACATCGGCTTTAAATAATAAAGGTTTATTTTAAAGTATATCAGCACTGTAGGCCTACCATAATTATAAATAATGATATGGTATACATGTACATATATATATATATATATATATATATATATATATATATGTATTTACATACATATATATAAATATGGCCTCAACATTAACGGTTGCCCTTGGCAACCAAATTGTGACAAGTGGCAACCTAATCATCACCCCTGGTTGCCCCCGTGGCAACCACATTATTGTAGCCTACTTTTTTCTTGTACTGTATTTTCATTACAATAAATAAATCATCATTGATGGCATTCGAGCATATTCGTTGCAGGTGTTTACATTTGTGTTCTGATTTGTTTACTATGTCAGACATAGGCTAATTGTTATATTTTCCTAGCCTGGATGCCAGCCGAACTTAGCCCTGCCCACAAAATTTGAGGTCGGGAAGTTCGGTCTGGAGTCGCTCCGTTGAGAAGAAATTATTGCCCGAACAGGCTCTGTTCGGACCAATCAGATTGTCGGACAGATGATCAACAGTAACAGAATCAACCACGTCACCAAAGAACGCTTGGGTTGATTTTGTTGAGATGTGTAGATTCCACCCCGCGTCTGTTACAGAAGATATCGACAGCGCATTCATTTTAAAATCCTCAGCGGAGGAGCCTCAACAACTGCCCGAAAGCATGGTAGCGTTATATGGTGGAGCGAGATAGAGAGAGACTGAAGAGAGAGAGCGTTATATGGGTGAGAGAGAGATAGAGAGAGACTGAAGAGAAAAGCGAATTATATGGTGGAGAGACATAGAGAGAGACTGAAGAGAGGCGAGGCGCTAGAACAAAGCCGTGAATCAGAGAAATAAAACGTGTTTTCGCCGATTCATCTCTAGAAATGCGACTGTAGCAAGCATGTCACTATCACTAACGTTATCCACATTTATATTTACACGCAACAAATGATATATCCAGCTTCAAAAAGGTCTAAAAGTCGGAAGTTAGAACGAATGCATTGTGCAAAGAGTGGTTGCTATGGAGACGATACACAGTGTTGAGTTCTGTTGACAGCTGAGTTGAGTTCCGTTGCTCTGATTGGATGTAGGTCTATCCAATGAATGCAGAGGCATTTTTTTTTCCTGGTTTGGTTGGAACACGCCCCATAATCACAGCCCAATGGAGCGGTTTCAGACTCATATTCTGACTAGAATCTGAGTATGACCACGTCAGGCTAATATTTTCCATCTCTGTCTGCACTTTTTTTCCCCTTAAAAAGGACTCAGTGAATAGATTGGTCAACAGAACTGGACATTTAGTTTTGTGTGGTCTAATAGAACGCCTACCTGATGTCATCACTGGTCTCATCTCTACTTGATGCCATCTCCCACCTCATGTCTGTCTCATTCACTCCTTGCCTGTGTTCTTCTCCACTAAGACATATTGTCAAACCAAAATTATGTAATTGATTTTCCATATTAGTTGTTCCATATTAATAAAATTAAGAAATGAATCTGTTGGTATAAAGTGGCTCCCCCTACACTTACACACCTAGGGCCCTATTTTAACGATCTGAAACGCAAGTATGAAACGCAAAACGCAAGTAGCTTTGTGGGCGGATCTCGGGCGCTGTTGCTATTTTACCGGCGGGATAAATGACTCTTGCGCCCGACGCAACTCTAAAATGGGTTGGTCTGAAGTAGCTAGGTGTGGTTTGGGCGTAACGTGCAATAAACCAATCAGAGCGTCATCTCACATTCCTTTAAGAGCAGGGCGCTTGTTCCATGACGGATTGCTATGGCCAATGGTTGCCTGGGACGCGCAGCGGGAGCTACCGATGCGAGATGCAGCAAAGTAATAAATGCCCGTCTTGGCGCAAGTGGCGATGTTGCTGCGGCCGGCCGGTGCATCTCCTCAAGTCTGGAGAGGATTGCTGCAGCCATGGAGCGTGGGCCTCCAAACGCACCACCTGCTCCTGTTGTGCCCCTTCCTCCTCCCACCACTCCATCTCCGTCCACCCCGCTTCCCATCAGGGGGGGATCGTGATTAATCCCCGGACCAGATCCCGCCGTAGTTCAACATCACGTCTCCTTAAGTCCTCTAATATTTCCTCATTTATGTCATCAACACATCCATGATTCATGGAAATGTTGTGTAAAACACAACAAGCCACAAAGAATGCTGCGAAGACCTATCTGACCTATCCAAACACCTGAAGCGCATTTTCAGTAATATTTTCCTTTGTAATTATGTATGGTTTGCAAAAATGGGAACTGCTGCATCCATTTAGATGAGAGAAGTGTATGCGCATTGTGCACACGCTACATCATGGCCAAGCATGCGCCCCAAAAATAGCATCTGAATAACGCGCTACTGACTTTAGACTAGCGCCACTGACTTTAGACCAGGTTTTTCCTGGTCAGTGGTGGAATTGTTTTCTGAAACTGCAGAATAGCACAAAGTAACGTTTGCGCCGGAACACGCCTCCTCTTTTCACTGAACCGCCCCCGGGAGCGCAAATACATTCCCTAATTTACCAACGTGCGTCTGTGGAGGGAAAAGTCCGCTGTGCGTCGGGTGCAAAATAGGAATGATACATGCGTCGGTGTACAAAGGCAATTGCGCCGAGTGCAAGATAGGGCCCCTAATGTTAGTCCTACCTGTTGCCTTCCCCTGTCTTTCCTGATCCACCATCCTCACACCTGAATGAAATGAAGTCACTGTTAAATATAGCAGCCTAAATTCAATTCTTAAATCAGCCTAGTGATGGCATCAGATAAGACAAATATTATGTAGTAAGGTTGTGCTGCTGTTGAAATTACATTCACGTTTTGGATTTTAAAAAGTACAAATATGGAGAGCAATTTAGCACAGACCTTTAAAGAGAGAGAGAGATGTGACCATGTAATTACAGCTTCCACGTCACCCATTATGTAACTATAGCCTTTATGTCTGACAGCTAATGATAAAACAAAATCTATTAATGATTCCATGGTAAACCAGAGTTATTGCATTAGTTATTTTTTTCCAGACTCTTGTCATTTATTGTACATGCTACCTTATATTTACCAGGTTTTGCATATTCTAAGCTAGCCGTAAACCCTCATTGGGCTGCTACATTCCTAGTGTTAACAAACGCTAGCTAGTCTGTTAACATGAATATTTGCAAGCCTCCAAGCACAGACGTCACACTTTAAATCCTACCTGTTGCCTTTCACCATCCACTTATTTAACTGCTGTTGCATCCATTGACATGCTATCTCCTTTTCCCTATTTCTTTTTCTATTTTGCTTTATCCATCTCTTTCCATAGACGACAACTCACTACTGTACCTGCTTGCTCGGTGTTCCCGGCACCCCCGCTCGCGATATTACGAATCCTACTATGGCCACGTCCTTCAATAGCCCGGGTCTTAGCGTGGCCATAGTAGGGAGTAGTGCTGTGCCCTTTATTTAAAGGGCGCTAGTAGGGAGGCTTTGTGGGGAGGAACTGACTGACCAACTGACTGACCGACAAATGTGTTTTTCATAAAAATTGAAATTATGCTAGTTTTTAAGTTTTGTGAGTTTACTTAAAACAAAGTGACAGACATGACATGAGTAGGCTGAATGCAAACCCTTAGTAAATTGGCTCCTGTGAGGTGAGATTTCAGCATTGTTCACCTGTCATGACAATGTATTAATTTCTAGAGAAGCAACAAGCGTGTGGTTGCAACATATTGTGTTCGTGAGAAGAATTACACAGTTAAGCTGTCTGATTTTTAGGTGGACAGCAACCATAGAGCTTGTGTTTCATATTGTGGGTTTCACATGAGGGTTTAACTGTGAACCATCCCCTTGAAGTTCATAGGAAAACATGTTGTCTTGCAGGAAGTGCACAGACCACCTCTGCAGAAACCCCACGCAGTAAAGTGCAAGTGTATTACGTAGTGATGTAGTTTAGCCCGTAGCTACCAGTAATCTCCTTTTTTTTTAAACTAGAAAACCACAGCCTTTCACAGCCGGCTGCTGAGACTTTAGTAGCGACAGGGGTCATGCTTGTTGGTGAAGAGTTCCCCTCGTGAGCTCATAATTTCCCTTGCCCACTCATGTGATCCCAGCAAATCCATAGATTTGAGCATTTGAACTTATATATCTTTCATTTTTGCTATGTCTCCTCTTGAATGATAAGATAATATGCGGCATGGACATACATCCTCTTTACAGGCCATCATTTGTCGATGATAAGGCCAGAGAAATTGCCTTCATCTTGATGCTGGGTAGTTTATTTCCTTCTTTGGTTATAAGTGCTTGTGGCAGCACACAGAGCTTAAGTTCTGCAATTGTGGGCCTTATCATGCAAGCACAGACAGACTGACTGCAGAGTAAAACAGCAGAGAAAAATGCTGTTTTTTAATCACATATCGTGTGGAGGAAAATAGCCCTTAATAGAATGCAGGTGAAGCAAAAATGCACAGACAGTGTTTTGAAATACAGCTTCTAAGGAGGCTAAATGTGGAGGGGTAAAACTCCCATCCTCCACCAACAGGGTTTGGATTCCCCATAGTGGTACTGTTAAGTGTACTTTGAATTACAATGCCTTTCTTGCAGGACTTTGAGCCCTATTGGTTTTTCTTCTTCTTTCTTCTTATTGGCTTAGTTTACGGCATTCCCTCCACTCACAGTCAGAGAGAGGTAGGTAGGCCTATGTGCCTTGCAGATATTTGAAGCTTTAAGCTATAGTGCGTAGTTTTTGCTCCCCATGAGGAATTCTAAGTAATGACAACAAAACTGTTGGCGCGTCCACTTGAAACAAGCCCTCCGTGATAGAGCAAGCGCCCCCACTTTTACCCTCCCCTCCACTCTAGCAGTTGCTAGTAGCCAAAGATGACACAGGATTAAAAGAACATGATGAACTCTTCAGAAAAGGTCATTTTCTTCACTTGAGTTTCTGTGTGGGAAAGTCTTCGGACAACACAATCTTCTGAACATAGCCATTCTGAGAGATACAGAGAGAGTTGTGTGGAGCTGATAGTCTTAATTAGCTTTGTAGCAACTCATTTGGCAACGGCTTGAATGTAACGGACGTTCTTTAATATCAATTTACGCACTAAATCTTTAACCAGGACAAGGCTGAGCCTATGTTCTTTCAAGGGAAGTGGTGCCCACACACAGACCTGTCCATTTCATCTCTTTTTATTTTCTTCTTATCCAATAGCACTTTGCCAGTCACTTTGGCTTCTCTATAAATAGGTACTCATTGTCATTGTCGACTGATATTCTCAGCAAAAATGGCGGCAGTAGCCTGCTCTTAACGATTCCTCCTGTTCAGAATAGAAGGCGTATTGGCCCCTTCCCTACGAGAGAAGCAGTGCAGGTATCTATCCTGACACTAATCATGTCCAAACTTCTCCCGACTACTGAAACCCCTTTCCTTGCTGGAATCCCTGCCTCTTCCATCAGACTTCTGAAGCCAGAATGCTGCATCCTACAGTTCAACCTCCACACGTTTTTGCACGCTATTCCACTTCTCTGTTCTTCACAGTAGCTCCATGTTGCAGCTTAAATTAAATTCAAGACTCTGGAGTATAAAGGGAACTGCTCCTTCCTCTCTACACTCCAGTGTGCCCATTGCACTTTTTCTGCCTTTGGACTATAATGGCCGCACCTTCTCTCAGTAGACCCTGTGGTTTTTATCTGTTCTGGCCCCACAGTGGTGAATAAACTCCCCACTGAAGTCAGAACAGTCACTGCCTATCTTCTGCTGCAGGCTGAAAATCCACATTTTTAAACTACCACCCAACAATCCTCTAAGTATTTCTACTGGAGTACTGAACATGCTCTAAGATGTTTCTGGTGACATTTACCCTTGGCCAGTGTGAAACAGTAATCTCTTTAGCATCTCCTTATCATGATGAAAGGATGTGGCTAAGTTCTTCCTGCTCAGGTTTTATTAGATGTGTATCTTGCATCTTCACACATCTAGCTCAGATATGGGTGCTTGCAGTAGTCAGTAGATACATTATTTGTTAGCTTGAGTTAATTCAGGGTAGGACTATGCTGAATACCAGAGTTTACAGCAAAATTAGCCAATCTTGAACATTTTGTTGTCTGTTTGGTCACCTAGTGGAAACAAATAGTGTAATTGTAATAGCTGGCTGTGATTTAACAAAGAATCTTTTAACACCTTGCAGTTGTGTCCTTTGTGATTTGAAGTTAATCTCACAGTATATCATGCCAAACTCCTTTTTCTGTTTCTTTATCGTTGGCAGAGACCTCCCCCATCATCCACCCTGTGTATTTTTTTTTCTCCATTCTGACTTGTGTCACGGCACAGTTTGATAGACCAGAAGAGGAAACAGACGCTGTTCCTCTCCCCACAGAGATGGCTGGTGGTTGCCTGAGCTGCTTCTTTAAATACATTACTGTGCTACTTCTTGGGGTCTGCCTCCAGGGTACGTACACCTCTGCTAGTAAAGTTTATTTTAAAGTACTATTTGTTTGCCGGATGCGCTCTGTCATGTGCTTTGAATAGAGCATTTAAGTGAAGAATGCAGGATTTACTGGATATGACATGTCAGTAAATGAGGCGTATTCCTTGGATGCCTGCAGTCTTTGCGTCTTGTTTGTTTGCAAATGCAAGAGGTCTAAAAGCACCAGTGAGAAAGCAGCTGTGGCTTCAAAGCTATAGCAGAAATATACTGAGAACTGGGACATCTACGTAAATTGAAGAAATTATTTCAATGCACCAACTCTTTAATGCTTAAAAAGCATTAATTGTTCTCTCCTGATAAAAAAAACAAAAAAGTCGTTATACTCATGTTGCTCAACATTTATTGGAAATTTGAACTCACAACGTTTTTTTGTTGGAATATGATAAGTGGGCAAAATATTTGATAATATATCATAAGATACAATACATGTTGTATCTTGTGGTTTTAGGTTATTTGCGGATATGCTTTGCATTTTTTGGTACACTATGTGTCAGCAAATTTCCTGCTGCATCTCCTTGGCTAACTTTAAAATGTTACGCAATTCAGGAGACATTTTTTCCGTTCCTGTCGCTTCCTCTTTGCTTGTTTTTTGAAAAGAGGATTGGTTATATTGTAACACCTAATAAAATAATATATTCTGGTCTTACATACACATCTTGCTTACAGGAACAAAGAGATGTGGACTTTCTCAGAGTATTTGCAGAAGTAGGGGAGTCTATGTTAAGTGTTAAAAACTTGTCTGTGCTCACAGATACAAGCCATCTGTGTTTCAATATTGTCTTAATATTTAGTCACTAGCAAGCGGTAGCAAGTAGTTCTTGTTAAATTGGAAAAGCTTGTGAGCTTGTTTCTCACAAAACTTGACAGCAGAAACATGTGACCTGTCCATTTCCTGAGTATCCTCTAGCAGCAGCACTGACAGAAAGTGATGAGCAGGACAGAAAAAAAGCAGCTTTAGTGGTGCCTTTGTCACTGAGGTCAGTCTGTGGGTATGCTGCTTCTTTCTTGAAAATAACATATGGTAACCTGGCCAGCTTTAAAGACTATTGTAGGGCTAAAATATTAAACTGGCAATAGTTTTAGCTGCTAATGGATACATTCTTTTCTGACTCTGCAGGTTCAATTGGCTTACCAAACACGACATAACTACCATTGAGCCAAGTTTTTATTTTCAGTTGGCAATCTGAAAATAAAATCTTAGTAAGTCTTTTTTTCTAAATGACAAAATAGGTTGAACGTCAATGCAGCTCCAACAACCCATACATATGACTATTCAAACATGACTCATATGAGCATTTCTCAATGCTGCCTCCCTAATATAACGGTTAAGGCAGGTAACTAAAATATTTGTTAAGGTTAGGGGAAGGTGATTGTCATGAAAGAAGACCAATGGTGACTGTTGGCAGGAAACAGAACACAAACAAAGAAAGACATTTTATTTTTTTAGCTGGTGGCATGCCACGTCATGATGTCATTCATGCTATATCAATATTTTATGCCATTTTGTGTCTTTATCGTATATGTTGGAATTAAATGTAGTATGTTTTATGTAATTTTATGCTCTGCTTTTCTATGCTACTTTATGTGAGGTAGATTTGCATGTACTATTACACTTTGCATACTAGGCCTAGATGTTATGGTTGCAGTAGGTAATTTTGTTCTTTTTTTGCTCTTGCACTATGAATATCTAAACCTCTCCCCTAATGTTATGGAACTAATTTGACAGTCACACTCTGTTGTTTGCTCATGTGTTTCAGATGTGAAGGCTTCCAGTTGTCAACGTGTCATCCATAAAAAAGTTGGAGACACCGTAGAGTTTTCATCATGCTTACCAACTGAAGGGGTTACAACGGCAAGATGGAAATATAAAGGATCAATAATAGCAGACAAAGATAATGTCTCTGGAGAACATCAGTTCAAGGGCAGATTAGACCTAAACCCCACAAACTTTAGTTTAACACTGAGAAGACTGACTCTCAAAGACTCTGGTAATTTCAGTTTTCTCTCAGAGGGTGTGGGTGACAGCCAAAGGGGAACAGTCTTTGTCACTCTGAAAGTTCATGGTAAGACATAACCAAGTAACCTAATAATTGTTGATTTATTTGTTCTTATAGAACAGATGTCATAATAATGGTAGCAGAGAGAACTCATGAAGAGGTTTTCTTTATGTGCTTGTTTTCTGTGCTCCATTGATCATCATAGTTTAATAATGTTAAATATAATATAATAATATATTGGCATATTTATTTAAATATAAAATCTTATAAACTGTGTCCACACACTATCATTTCTTTGTGCCTATATTTGTTATGCTTTTATACTTATAGTGTGTAGTCACTGAGTCCATCCGTAGTCTGGGACTTTCCTTGCTTCTTTTCTGATATTTAAAAGATAATCTGCTTTTTGGGCTACAGATTTGTGTTTTGGAAGCAAACACAGACAACCCACCAGATTGTGGATCTTAGTTTCGAAATAGAATTTAACAAAAGAGTTTGTTCAGTGAAAATATTCTGATGTGAATGGTCTGTACTGTGGGTCTAGTTCTGAGTTCTGATGAAGATGCATTTGTTGGTGTTTTGATGGAGATTAGCTGAAAAATCTCTCTCTCTCTCTCTCTCTCTCTCTCTCTCTCTCTCCCTCTCTCTCCAAACTGTTCCATTAGAGCCCATAACTGTCAGAATTGTTTCAAATTCTACGTGGCACACCTTAAACGGATCCTGTACAGTTTTGCTGGAGTGCCAGGCAACCTCTGACATCAACAACAGTGACATCACCTACACATGGGCCGTGAGGAATCAAACCATAGTAGGCCCCGGACTGGAATACACAATCAAACCTCAGGACGAAGACACAAAATTCTCCTGCACGATTTCCAATGTTGTCAGCAAGATGTCGGCAACCGAAACAGTGAAGTGTAGCCCACAAGCATCAGGTAGGGGCAGGGCAACACAGGGCAACACATTCTCACCTCCCATCTCATAAAATTTGGACGCTTGGTGCCTTTGGCGTTTGTCAGTAAGATGTCTGCAACCAAAACAGAGACGTGCAGAAACATTACGTCTGGCACACCAGAAACGGGTTTGTGCAGAGGAGTGATTATTAGTGGGTCAATAAGGTTTTTGTGAATCACAATTGATGATGCAGAAGAAAAAGAAGCACAGGAAGTAAGGCAATATTTTATATATAAATGGTTTCACTTAACTAACTGTAATTATATTAAAGATATCCTTAAATGCATTTGGATGACTCATATTACAGTATGACAGTCAGAGTGATACTTTCTACAATTATGAGATCAGTGAGAAAGACTGATAGTACTTGTGTAGTACGACTGAAGTTACTTTTGCCATTAGGTTGGGTGAAGTTTATGAAAAGATTAATGTTAATTCCAGATTTTTCCATTCAAATTATGACTAGTCGAAACTCACTGTATCTCCAATGTAGTTCTGATTAGTAAAGATAAAAGACAAATAAAGATGCCTTTACTTCCTCACCACTAAAGATATTTTAATTGTCTTTGGATATGTAAAACTAAAATAATACATCATAGATTTATGATGCGAGAGCCTGCACACTGAGGAAGTCATTAGCCAAACAACTGTACTTGGTATTGCACTGTAAAAAAAAAAATTCTGAAACTCTAAATTTTGAGTGTGACCCAGTTTTTAGTTTATTTGAAAAAAGTGCTTTCTTGTATTTGGGTTATGATTTGTTTTTGCACTCATTGTTAAAGTATTCCTATGTATTTATTTATTTCATTTGACCTTGCACAATAATGATCACTATTACTGTGACTCAATATTAATATCAGTGATATTACTATAATTTGCAGGCCAAAACTCGATCATTCTCCTGAGTGTGACAGGAGTCGGCTGTGTGTTGATTATCGTGATAGTTGGAGTAACTGTGTGTGTTTGTCACCGCAAACAAAGACAAGAAGGTAAGAAATGGCATCTTTAATAGCAGTGTGTATTTTTAACATTAAAATGTTCAGAGTTTTTAATTCAACATATTATTTCTATATCATTGTTTTTCTTTTGTTTTTTTTCTTCATTAAAATCTACCACCAGTTGCTGACTCAAATGACCTCACCGTGTACGCTGATATCTCTGAAGTAGCGATTGAGGATGTAAGTATGCTCATGTATTTACTGTGCACACATTGCTTTGCACACACCATCTGCAGCAGAAAGAGGAATTATGTATGAATTGTTAGGGGAATGCTTGTTTTAGAGGATGAAATGCATGTTTTATCTACTCTGCTGTCTCTTGTTTCCTCTCCCTGTGATGTGTAACATTTAAACTTCCAGGGGACCATGAAGCCATGCACACTGTATGAAACCATTGATCACAGAATCAACACAGTCACACCAGGGGTAAGAGCAAAACCTTTATCTTTGACGTTCTTGCAGATGAGAATTGATATACGAAAGCATGTGTGCCTCTCCCTCCCTTATATTGTTTAAATGACATGTTTTTATGATTGTATGCTTGCTTTTATTTAAGAGTAAAAATACCACAAATGTTTGACTTTGAAATTAAATATCCACCTCAGGAAAAACTAGCTCGCCAACACTTTATAATAATAAAGCTATAATAAGCTATCATGAATTCACGCATTACTTCATGCATGAAAAAGCATGAATTCATTCATGAATTATCAGTAATGTACATTAATAATATCTCATGCATGACTTAATGCAGGAACAATACATTAATTAATGCATCAAT
Source organism: Perca fluviatilis (assembly GCF_010015445.1). Lineage (NCBI taxonomy): Eukaryota > Metazoa > Chordata > Actinopteri > Perciformes > Percidae > Perca > Perca fluviatilis. Next base: position 19,653,439 of record NC_053125.1, read on the forward strand.
CAAGGTATTTTGATCATCCTGATTTCTGATTTTATTGATGACATTCATGTCTTCTTCAAAGGCAGATCTGGAGTTAAAGTGACGGGCCAACAAAACTGAATAGTAGTGTTGTAATCATGATTTACTAAACATCACCTTTTCATTACTTCATCATGTCTGTGGCCAGTTAAATAAAGTGCTGATCTGGTCCATCTTTGACATTGATAAATAAGATATGATTACATTATGCATTATGAGTAGTTACACATTGCTTAAGTAAATTCTTTTGTATGTACCCTCATGTTTTTCATATTTCAACGGGTCTTGCATCTACTTGTGACACTGATGTTTCTTATTGTTTGTTTTTGAACCTCCTTTTGTCACACATCTAGCCCCAGACGGTGTACGACAAGATCCAGGTTAGTCGGATGAGGAAAGCTTCGGTGTCGCCCTACCAAGAAATTTCCTAGTGGATCACAGCATGATGTATTGCTAGAATTACCTTTCAGTTAGTCTATATTGACGATGTTACACTTCCGGGATTGTTAAGGTGCCTCCTGAAATTCCGCCGGATGTCCCTCTTTTTAGGCTGGGTGTCTCTCGCCTTCCGCTTTCTTTGTGATGGCATTCTAAACTCCGGTGGATATGAGGACTATGGTTAACTGCTCCTCAGATCTCTGAAGGGTCAATCCAGACAGCTAGCTAGACTATCTGTCCAATCTGAGTTTTCTGTTGCAAGACCAAAACTAATTTTGAATATACACATATTCCACCAAAACAAGCTTCCCTAGGCTATTTTGCAGCGGCACCATTTTTGTGTGGCGCTTAGCACTGGCGCAGATGATTGTGATTGGTTTAAAGAAATGCCAATAAACCAGAGCATGTTTTCTCCCATCCCGAAATGCTGTGTGGACTAGCCAGATCCTCCTCTGCAGCGCTGTGGAGGAAGGTCTGGCAACGCAAGACTACCTTTGAGTAAAAAACTTAAGTAAGCCGATATACTTTGCTCAAAGCTACAGTTGGGAAAGGCTACTATGATGAAAAAAGGCAATGTCATACTTTGTACATTTTCTGTTTGGCCTTGAGAGAGTATTGCACCTTCCCTTTATCATAATGAAAAACAAAAACTTCTGTTATATTTTCAGCTACATACTCCAATTGTATTGACATTTTTGTAAATTCTGTAAATACAGAGATTATATTTGTATTTGTACTGTACTATGCACATTTTTTGTACATGTCTTCCTTAGACATGCCTAGTGTTTCAGACTGTGCAAATGTGATCATATTAAATAACATTTACTGTCACTCTGTATTTTTGTAATTAGTTTTGCAAGCATGTATAAGGGCAAGGGATTTCTTGATAGTTATTTGAAACGGTTACAGATTTGACAACTATGCCATACATAAATATAGAATGCTTTAATCAAAATTGTAAATGTAGATGTAAGATGTTTTGTCTTAGGTTAAAGGTTAAAGTTAAACATTACAGCTGTCATATACAAGTGTCATATTAATGGTGATTGTTATTGCTATTTTGGTGAAAAACTTTAATAGAACCTCTTTCAAGTGTAAGTAAGTAAGTAAGTAAGTAAACTTTATTTATATAGCACCTTTCACAGACAAGAAGGGTCACAAAGTGCTTTACAGAAGGAACAAATAAAAGAAACAACAACAAATAAAATACAATACAAAGCCATATTGCTAACTAAATGCTTGTCTAAAAAGATGTGTCTTTAGGTGTTTCCTAAAAGTTTCAACAGAGTCCAAGGCTCTCAGGGCTAAAGGGAGAGAGTTCCAGAGCCTTGGAGCCACCACAGAAAATGCACGATCACCTCTTGTTTTAAAACGTGTTCTGGGAACAGTTAAAAGGTCTTGACTTGAAGACCTCAGAGAGCGACCAGAAGTGTGTGCGTGCAATAGATCCTGGATGTAAGAGGGAGCTTGGCCGTGTAAGGCTCTATAAGTAATGGTTAAAATTTTAAAATGCACTCTAAAACCAATTGGTAGCCAGTGAAGAGCCTTAAGCACAGGAGTAATGTGCGATCTTCTGTTGGTATTAGACAGAAGTCTTGCTGCTGCATTCTGTACAACTTGCAATTTGTCCATGGATGATTTGTTTAAACAAGTGTACAGAACATTACAATAATCCAATCGAGAGGAAATAAAAGCATGAACAAGCATCTCCATCTCTTTCTTAGAAACCACAGATCTAATCTTAGCAATGTTCCTGAGATGGAAAAACAGGAACGAACCACAGATTTCACATGGCTGTTAAAACACATGGATTTATCAAAAGTGACACCCAGATTTCGCACAACATTACAGTCAAAGAGTGATAGAGCCCCAATGGCCTGTCTAATCTTAGGGGTGATGTTGTCAGGAGCAAAAATCATCACCTCAGTTTTGTCTGAATTTAGTTGTAAAAAATTGTCTGCCATCCATTTGTTAATGGAGGCTAAACAATTGTGCAACAGTGAAAGTTTGTCGAGCCTATCTGGGCTAAAAGATAAATATAATTGGATGCAGGGCTGGACTGGCCATCTGGCATACCGGGCATTTTCCCGGTGGGCCGAGGCGCTTTTGGGCCGAATTGCCGATAAATTAGCTTTTTTTTTTGTTGTTTTTTTGGCCGCGCCGGCCCATAAAGAACTCACAGCGGCCCATTGGTTAATTTTCTTTATTGGCACTGGCCTGACCCAATCAAATCCAGGAACCCCCTTCCGGACCGCAAATTTACGAATCCCACTATGGCCACGCCTCCCGGCCTTGAGTCACGAGCTCTAAAAGTTTTGCTGGAAGTTTAGCATTCACGTTAAAATGGACAAACGACCACTAAAGCGCAAGGGAGGTGCAGAGCGAGTGAAGAAAAGATGGAAGAGAGAGTAGATGACGATGTGGTAAGGAGTAGGCAAATTAACAGGGACTCTCAGGAAGGAAGGGTGTGTGTGTGTGTGTGTGTGTGTGTGTGTGTGTGTGTGTGTGTGTGTGTGCGGCGCGCGCGCGCACGCGTTATGTGCGCCTCACGTCATAACCATAACAAGCACTTTGGCTGTAACATTAAAGTTAGTGGCTAGGTAACCTAACTGCTAAGCTTACATTGAAAATGCTAGCGGTTAGCCTGTTGGGTAGCTGAAAAGTCTGTGTGATCTATAAAATCAGTGTTGATAGCATCAGTGTTCCTTGAATTGCTAAATTAGCTCTTTTCCAGGGCATATACTACTCTCAGCTTTATTGTAGCTTTTGGAAAGGGTTATGGTTATTGTATTTAGCAGACACTTTTGTCCAGAAAAATAGTAATAAAAACAATAATGACAATACAATATAAAATATCAATAATAAAAAATAACAAAAATACCATAAATATACAAATCATAACTCTAAGAATGAATTCATTATTTAAGTGTAAGATCAACAGATAAGTCTTGACACCCCTCTTGAAGGATCCAAAACGATCACATGAACGCTGAACACTAGGAAACTCATATCATAGAATGCACGCATATTTTAAGAGGACTGTCTGCAGGGAATGTGTCTGACCAATCACGGTGGGTGTGGGCCGCCTGGGCCAAAAATGCCAGGGCCAATTTTTTGTCCCAGTCCAGCCCTGATTGGATGTCATCAGCATAACAATGGTAAGATATATCTTCAAACAGTTACAGATGTTACTCTTCCACACACATGTATTTACAATACTTCAGTCAAAATGGTACATAACATTGGAAAATAGTTTACAACAAACACTGAGACAGAACAGCACAATATATCTAGTGCATACATTACATCTACATATAGTTTGCCCTTTTAAGCATTGAAATTATCAAAAAAGCTTGATAATATGTAACCAATATCATCTCTGCGTTGTGTATTAATTGCAGACTTCACACTTGCATCTCAATCTGGTCTGATTTATTCTGGTGAACAAAGAATTATATCCTGGTCAGCCACGTAGGACACAGCATACACACCCACGGTCATTCACGGGCACGCTCCTCGTGCACTGGCCTATTATATAATATTACAACACGACACTAAATTAAATAAATGTGTAAACAAAAATACAATATGTACCTGGTGAACAAAGAATTATATCCTGGTCAGCCACGTAGGACACAGCGTACACACCCAGTCATTCTTAGCAGCTTTCTTTACATTTCACGAAATAAGCATTTCAAACAGTGTATACATAGCCGTTGTTACATCACACGAAAGTATTTATACATCATCATATCAACATAGCATGTAAATGAAATATTATTAAAAGAAACAATCAAAATGTGCTTATGACTGGGTGCGATCCAGCCTACCACAGGCACGCTCTTCTGCACTGGCACCGCTAAATCACGTACAAGGGCATACAGAGGAGACGCCCACTGACCAATCACAATACAGAATGTCAATAACACCTATTTGTATTGGATGATTAAACCCTGGCAAGTGGACTCACTAAAAAACTCTGTTACACATATACATGTATATAGACACACAAAAAATACCTATTAATACATATAAGTACCTCACAATTTCCAAAGTTGAAATTTAAAAAAAAAAAAATAAAAAATTCACATGACAGGATACTAAAAAAGAAAAAAGACATGAGAACCAGAGAAAATGAATTAAATAAAAGTGAGGGTTTTGCAATAAAGATGCATAAAATACTGTCATTAACACCTGTACAATAAAATGTTATTATTGTGAAGCTTTTGGTTTGTGTCTGTGTTGGTTATCTTGATTTTGAAATTGTTTTAGTGGTTTGAATTAGATTGTACATGTATTCAATATATTGTGTCATGTGTATGTGAAGTCATTCTGGCTTTGTAGAAAAGAGACATTATGTTACCACTTGTTACTGCAAAACCTGGGACAGTCAAAGCAGAAAGTCAAGCTATTATGATATTATTTTGATGGAAACAGTTTTCCTGAAAATAAAAGAGAATACAAATAAATTAATGTAACAGTGATAATTTCAATTGGAACATGGCTACATGAATTCCATACAGTAGTACTGTACCTTGAAGGTGTCCCCATGCAGCTTTGATTTGTTCTGTAATTTAAAAACAATGTCAACATAATTGCTTTAAAATTACAGCTGGGCTGTTTTTATGGTCACATGTATGTGTCTATGTTCTCAACACAGTGTAAAGTCAACGATAGGAGCTATATCGGTGTCATTTTGGGAAACTGTAACCTTTAGGACAAATGTTGTATTGTATCTTGGTTTGATGCGTGGGCTGGAGCTGAGTGTGGAAAGAGGAGGGGTTATGAGACATGGGTGAGGAAAGAAAGTGTTGCACGGAAAGCAAGAGAAACCACAACCCATAGTTTCACCTTTTTTTTCTTTTTAAAATGACCTAAGCACATCCAGTATGCATGTATACCTTAATCCTTTGTATTCTATTTTTCAATACAATAGACATTGGGGTTCCTAAGCCTTTTTGGGGGGCCTTTGCAGAATTGCCAAGATGTGCTATAGCTACCCCAGATCACTATTTTGTTGTAGTGCCCCCAATATTTGTGATTCTTTATAATCCCAGCACCACTTATAAAGGGCCCCCACTCCAAAGATGTGTTATAGCACCAACCAAAATGTGTTATTTCCTCTAACTGCCATGGTCTTACTGATTGGTAGCTGAATTTCAAAAAGATGAGTCTTATCTACATTCTACAGTACTATGAGGCTGTTGGAGCGTTCTGCAGCATGGCAACTTTCAGTTGTTTTATTCAGTTGTTGTAATGCCATTGTTTCTTGGTGGTAACATAGTTGAAGTAATTCTATCATTAAGAATCTTCCTACGAAGATGATGTTTACCTCTTACCTTTGAAAACGAATATAATTACTACAAGTAAAGCTCCCACGAGGAATCCCACAAAAAAAACAAGAACATTTCTTTCTCTGGGCGGAGACAGAGCCGGAGACAGAGACGGAGACGGAGGCTTGTCATCTGTAACAACATGGGAGAAAAAACAACATAATAAAATGAGTTTCTTAGAATCACACTGGCATGAAGTTCATCATATCATATCATGTTTTCTCTTTTAAGTTAATTGGGACCTTACCACCACACTTTGGAGTGACGACACTTGACTCCTTCTCCATATTCCTGCTGGAGGTGCAGGTGAATTCGACAAGGTTCTGTGTGGTGTTCAGAAATCCTAAAAGATCGGCAGAGTTGCCATCAGGACTTGTCATTTTGAAGAGCGTAACACTGGGCAATGTATGCTGCCACAACAAGCTAACGCCTGTATCCTTTGAGGAACAACGCAGCCACAACCAAGAGCCTCCTTTTACAGATGCACAGGAGACAGTCTCGATGATCGGTTTGTTGAGGCGTTCTGCAGAGGGTTTAAATTGATATGGTTGATTAGACGTTAAGATATATACAACACAATTTTAAAACCTGACTGCTTATTACCATATGACCTGAGACACTTAGCAAAACATGTGTTAGCAACACCCTGAACTTTGAGTAAAGTGCATATGCAAATATCTGTGTAAAAAAAGCATTAAAGATAAGGGGATGGAAATCATTCATTCAACTGTATTTAAGGCTGCACTTCACTTTTCGCTATGCCAACTTTTTAGAAAGGTTTAAGACCCTATGTACAGTACAGGCCAAAAGTTTGGACACACCTTCTCATTCAATGTGCTTCTTTATTTTCATGACTATTTACATTGGAGATTCTCACTGAAGGCATCAAAACTATGAATGAACACATATGGAATTATGTACTTAACAAAAAAGTGTGAAATAACTGAAAACATGTCTTATATTTTAGATTCCTCAAAGTAGCCACCCTTTGCTTTTTTGATAACTCTGCAAACCCTTGGTGTTCTCTCAATGAGCTTCATGAGGTAGTCACCTGAAATGGTTTTCACTTCACAGGTGTGCCTTGTCAGGGTTAATTTGTGGAATTTTTTCCCTTATTGATAAAAAAGCAAAGGGTGGCTACTTTGAAGAATCTAAAATATAAGACATGTTTTCAGTTATTTCATCTACATATATTTTTTTGTTAAGTACATAATTACATATGTGTTCATTCATAGTTTTGATGCCTTCAGTGAGAATCTACAATGTAAATAGTCATGAAAATAAAAGGAAACGCATTTGAATGAGAAGGTGTGTCCAAACTTTTGGCCTGTAATGTACATGGATTTAATATATAATGTTGAACATGGGTGATGTAGATTCGGATGTATTGGATGATGACTTTTTGACCAATGACCTATTGGTGTGCAAAATGAATATGGTTGTGGTTTAAATTTTTCAAACAGTTTGACCTGATGAAGATCCATGTAGGATGTCATTAAACTTTTGTGGCTTGGAGTAATTGTGCAGGTGTTTTGTGTATTGCCAATAATCTTTTAACGCTCGTCACACTTACGTATCACTGTGAGCTTAGTTTTGGTTCCCTTGTTCTGTCTCTGAGTATTGATGAGGTCTACAGTATATTCCATGGCATCCTCTTTGTTCAAATTATGGATCATCAAGTCACCTAATAATAAAAAAAAAAATGAAGAGACATCCACACGAGAGAAATAAAATAATGACTCGTTCACAATGAAAGGTGATAGATTTGTCCTTTACCTGAGGAGGTGTTGAGACTGAGTCGACCTTTATACCGATCAACCCGTTCAATGTTTTTGTTCCCATTGCGGTAGGTGGCAATCCAGGTGTTGTTTGGGAATACTGACCATTCTATTGAGGAAAGATTCCATGATGGGTCGGCACCTGAGGACAAGGTGACAGTATCCCCAAGGTACCCAGAGACCTCCCTGAGGGATTCAATTACTGCCACTGTAAAAAAAAGGAGAAAAAAAAGACTTAGCATCAACATAAATGACAAAAAATGACGAAAAAAGTGACAAACAAAACAAAAGTTGAAATACTGTCTTATGACTTATTTTTGACTTTTTTGACATACTATAATATGACTTTTTTCAAGATGCTATACTATAATTTTTTGTTAAAATTTTTCAACATACTATACTCTGACTCTTTTCGAAATGCTATACTATGACCTTTTTATGACTTTATTCGACCTGCTGTAATATAACTTTTTGTAGACTTTTTTCGACATACTATATTATGACTTTTTTCGACATTCTATACTGTGACGTTTTGTTGACTTTTTTCAACATGCTATTATATAATTTTTTGTTTACTTTTTCAACATACTAAACTATGACATTTTGGTGACTTTTTCGACATACTATACTATGACTTTTTTCAACATACTATGCTATGACCTTTTTGAATTTTTCATGACTTTTTGGACATACCAAACTATGACCATTTTATAACGTTTTCGACGTACTATACTATAACTTTTTTATGACTTTTTTCGACATACTATTATATGACTTTTTTCTACGTACTATACTATGATGTTTTTCAACTTACTATACTATGAACTTTTTATGACTTTTTTCGTCATGCTTTACTATGACTTTTTTGACACTGTAATTTCTTGTTGACTTTTTTCAACATACTATAGACTTTTTTGACATACTATACTATGAAATGTTTCAACATAATATACTATGACATTTTTCAACATACTATACTACGACTTATTTTGGTCTTTTTTTGACATACTATACTATGACTTTTTATTGACTTTTTTCGCCATACTATACCATGACCTTTTCATGACTTTTTTTTTTGACATACTATACTATGAGTTTTTCGACATGCTATACTATGACTTTTTTGACATACTATACTATGATTCTTTTGATACATTGTGCTATGACTTTTTTCAACATGCTATACTATGACCTTTTTTGATATACTATACTATGACTTTTTCAACACGCTATACTATGACTTTTTTCGACATACTAAACTATGCCCTTTTTTGACTTTTTTCAACATACTATACTATGGGCCCTATCTTGCTGTTACACAACATGACTGTGGTCATGTTGTGTATTTAGTCTGCTGTGTGTGCCCTGTGTTTTTTTCTGTTGTGTTCAATGTTATATGCAAATAGGGGTGTGCCATAGCCGCAAGAGGATTGGTGGAGAAGTTCAGGCCCAACCCTGTGATTGGCTGCAGCTGGGGAAGCCATCCCAATATAAGGAGTCAAGATGGCAGCAGTAGGCAGTTCTCATCCTCTCCATCTCCCCATCTCCCCATCTCCCCATCGCCCCATCTCCCCATCTCCCCATCGCCCCTTCGCCCCATCGCCCCATCTCTCCATCTCCCCACCTTTGCTTTGCACAACTTTGGGTTTAGATTAGGTCTTGCTTTTGGTTTGTTTAGTAAGGGTGGACCACCCGAGGCCTGTACTACGAAGCAGGATTTGGTTGTTAACGAGCTAACTTAAGGCTCAACCCAGGATTTTCTGTACTACGAAGGTGGATCAGTTGTTATCGGGTTCAATCGCCGTGGTAACTCATGCTGAACGCCTAACCTGGTCGGGAGCAGGTTAAGTTGGAGATCAGAGATCAACCGGTATAAAAGCACCGCCCACTGACCAATCAATACTCGATTGATAACGGCGTCACCGTTCTTATAGAAGATCAGGCGGAGCTCGGTGCGGAGAGAGAGAGAGAGAGCGAGGGAGAGAGAGTGGTGAGCTCATAAAAGTTAAAACATTTATTTACAATTTTTATTTATAGTATCAAATCATAACAAGATTTATCTCGAGACACTTTACAGATAGAGTAGGTCTAGACCACACTCTATAATTTACAAAGCCCCAACAATTACAGTAATTCCCTCAAGAGCAAGCAGTGCGACAGTGGCGAGGAAAAACTCCCTCTTGGGAAGAAACCTCGGACAGACCCTGACTCTTGGTAAAGACCGACAACCCCGTTAACATTCCCTGATGGGTATTTTTATGAAATATATATATTTTAAAGGGAGGGAATTACATATCCGCTATTTATAATTCTTGAGCGCACATCGGTTTGAATTATGTTTTTATATATTTTTTATTTGCTCTCATGATCGCTTCCCACTGCCAGGGTTGCAAGTGAAATAATAGGCTAAAAAGCAACGACAGTTTATGGAAAGCACAAGTGTAATTATGGTCAGATCTTGGTCCTGACTGATGGGGAAGTGATATAAGATATAAAAGTTGATTTACGCATTTACAGCGTCGGCTATTTATTTTTTTTGCCAGCTTTCCTTCCTGTTTTAGGAAGCAGCGACTGTGTTGCGTTTTCTCTGTAAAACCGTGTCTGTGTTCTTCATATTTATGTAGAATTATAATTTGCTCTTCTTATATATAACATGCGGCTTTGGTAGATGTTTGCGATTGGTCGTGGTGCGCAAACACCGCCTCTTTTATGTGAACGCGCGCGCCGCTGGATTGGGAAACCCTGAGTTGATTGAACTAGTTGATAACCAGCGTCGTGATACAGCTTATCCAGGACCGCGGTTGTTAGGTTAGGTGAAGCCGGATAACTGAAAGAGATCCAGGGCTTGTTGATCTTGCTTCGTAGTACAGGCCTCCAGCGTGTTGATCTTGTTTCTCCTATTTTTGTTAGGGAGGTAAGTCTTTTGTCATTTGTTTTGCCCTTTTGTTTGTTAGGTTAGTTTCTTATCTCTCAGTTATAATTGTTTTGTTTGTTACTTTTGTGGTAGGCCACCCTGAAGTCTTATACATCTATGTTATGTATATATTATTTTCTATGTAAATCATACATATGTTGATCTAACCACCTAATTGTTTGTGGCTACTTGGGAGACGGGGAAGATGGAGCCTTTTCATGTTGCGTCCTAGGCACCCCTGGACTGGGGCGTAACACTTGCACTCAGCGCAATTGCCTTTGTACACCGAGGCATGTATCGTTCCTATTTTGCACCCGACGCACAGCGGACTTTTCCCTCCACAGACGCACGTCGGTAAATTAGGGAATGTATTTGCGTTCCCGGGGGCGGTTCAGCGAAAAGAGGAGGCGTGTTCAGGCGCAAACGTTCCCTGGTGCTATTTTGCAGTTTCAGAAAACAATTCCGCCACTGACCAGGAAAAACCTGGTCTAGGGCTCTATTTTAGTGATCTGAAACGCAAGTATCAAACGTTAATCCCAAGTAGCTTTGTGGGCGGATCTCAGGCGCTGTTGCTATTATACCGGCGGGATAAATGACTCTTGCACCCAACGCAAATCTAAAATGTGTTGGTCTGAAGTAGCTAGGTGTGGTTTGGGCGTAACTGCAATAAATCAATTTGGCCCATCGACTTTTTTTCGACATACTGATTATTTTGATATACTATACTATGACTTTTTGTTGACTTTTTTCACCATACTATTCTACGACTTTTTTAACATACTACACTATGAACTTTTTATGACTTTTTTCAACATGCTATACATCACTTTTTTTGACTTAATATCCTATCACTTTTTGTTTACTTTCTTTGACATGCTATACTATCACTTTTCTCAATATACTATACTATGACTTTTTTCAACATACTATATTATGACCTTTTTATGACTTTTTCCTACATGCTATAATGAGTTTTTGTTCACTTTTTTCGACATATATACAGCGACATTTTGTTCACTTTTTCAATATCTTATACTCTGATGTTCTTTTGATTTTTTCGACATGCTATAATATAACTTTTTGTTGACTTTTTTCGACATACTTTTTATTAATTTCTCGACATCTTAAACTATGACTATTTCTTCGACACACTTTATTGTGACTTTTTTTCGACATACTATACCATGACTTTTCTTTTGATACTATGACTTTTTATGACTTTTCTTAACATACTATAATATGACTTTTTATGACTTTTTTGGACATACTATACTATGACTTTTTCTCGACATACTTTACTGTGACTTTTTTTCCAACATACTATACTATGACTTTTTTCTATAAATACTGTACTATGACTTTTTGACATACTATAAGACTTGTTTATTAGTTTTATTTGCCATAGAACACTATGACTTGATGATTCTTTCATGACAACCTAATATATTACTTTACGTTTTTCAACATACTATAGTATGACTTTTTTCAACACATTATGATATAACTTTTTTTAGTTAGTTTAGTTTGAACATGAATGTTCAAAATAACCCTTCCTTTTGACATTAACATTTAAGCAAATCTGAGAAAGACATTTTAACTGATTGAGCAGTTAAAAGTTGTTAGTATTGAGATGCTATGTATATCTACCGGAGTCCCCCAGTCATTTTCATTCTGCCTCAGCAAGTCAGGAAGCGACTTATTCTGTTCTGAATTGTCATTAAAAATAGTTCATACTATATAAAGTTTGAAAAAAGCATATCAACTGCTGCTAAATGTTATTTTCAGCAAATGAAACCTACCTTGGATTAATAGGGTTAGGAGGATTTGAAGTTTCATCGTTCCAACACAGAGGCAAAGCGAACTGACTTTGAGACTTCCCTTTTTGCCTTGTCATAACCACGTGCTTAAACAGCCACTATCTCATATGACGAAGAAAAACCCAAATTTGCACAAGAAATACTAAAACAAGCATGGGTTATTTTAAGATTATTGATCGATCGTCTTCCAGCAATGACTAAATATTTATAGTTGGGTTATACATTCTAATAAATTTATATATATTTTTTACTTTCTTGATTATTGTCCTCACATACAGTTGGTTTGACATTGAAAAAAAATCCCAAATGTACTTTTTGGGTAAATAATGAATTGGAATAATTTTTCAATTCTGTAGTGTCTATGCTTTACATCATTCCATAGTACCTTTTCTTAAGTTAAGTGAATTCCAATTGCTGTAGGTACAAGGTGCTGAAGAACGCATTTTTATAGAGCAATGGAAATGTTTATACATTGTCGTAGCTTAACACCCACTCACCCAGACACTTCCTGAAAAAGACTTGTGAGTCAAGAGAGAGAACTTTGGATGAGATCATTTATTAAAAACCTTTTACATCAACTCAGTCCTAAAAAACACAGTGCAACAGTAAACAACAATCGGTTACACTTTACTTGAAGGTATCTACATAAGAGTGACATGACAATGTCATGAACGTGTCATAAACATTATAAAAAGTCATAAATGTTTATGACATAACGCTTCTTTTAGTAAGTGTCATTCATTTTTGGCATGACAAGTTATGGTTAGGGTTAGGATTCATGTGTCATGACAGTGTCATGTGTTCATGACAGTGTCATGTCACACTTATGTAGATACTTTCAAGTACAGTGTTACCCAACAATCTGGGTTTTAAAGACAATGTCCTTCAGAGACAAGTGTTAGGAGCATAGATCGAGTACAACAAAGTGATCCATTTAAAAACAGGAAACTGCATCAAAATGTACAAGTCAACCGCTTGTTGAGTGGCACGACTATCTGTAGTGTAAAAAGGGACATCTATAAATTTATCTCTGAGTGACAAAAGACACAAATGTGTACATGGCTGGATTATCCTGCTGGGGGGCCCCTGTTGACACCTCATATACGGCACCAAATATTACTCTAGAAGTTGAACAATTAAATCTGTTAATCAGTTTGTTAATCAACTGAAAATCCATCTGCGACTATTTTGATTATTTAGGCAGAAACACAAAAATCATTGGTGTCTGGCTTCACAAATGTGAATGTTGATTTTCTGTGCTGAATAAATCAACTGAATAATAGCCTTGTCAATATCAGTGTTAATTGCCTTAAAGCACTTTGATAGAAATATAGTATAGAACAAAAATAAACAAAAGTAATTAAAAGGGAAAGAGCCTTATCTTTCACAAAACATTTTTTTTTACGGGTCTTGTGAAAAAAGCTGTACTGAGTAAAGCCTTTTGTGGCTTGAGGAATGTGTGGAATTAAAAGTTATCTCTGATTCTGCTGCATTGATTTTGAAACGTTTTGCACTATCACAAGTCCAGCAATGGCAAAAGGAGTGCAGTGCTAAATCAGGGAAGCACTTTTTTAAGGTCTTGAAAATTTGATTTTGACACAGGCCACTTCTACAAGACTGAGCCAAAAGTTAGGTAATTGAGAACCTGTCTTTATATATATCAGTGAAAAAACAAAAAAATAACTTGTAGTCAGTCAAATTACGCACAAGGAGGAACCCTAAGGCTTTTTGGTCCAGGCCATGAGGCAGTTGTTCACTTTGTCCGGTTAGTCGCACGCACACACACACACACACACACACACACACACACACACACACACACACACACACACACACACACACACACACACACACACACACACACACACACACACACACACACACACACACACACACACACACACACACACACACACACACACACACACACACACACACACACACACACACACACACACACACACACAAACACACACACACACACACACACACACACACACACACACACACACCCACACACACACCAAGCTGCCAAAAAGAGACACATTGGCGGTACTTGGCTGTATTGTGCTTGAGTTCATCAAGTCCAATTCAAACCTCATATGTAGAGGAGAAAACATTCGTTACCAGTATCACTGGACATAAACCGGTCATACATTATGCTCAGAAAGTTAGATTAGTTCTCAGTGCAGGAGTGAATTTCTCCAGAAATGAGAAGTGATTCAATAAAACCTGAGCGGGAAATAATACAACAATGCACTGATGAAATGATCAGTGCATTAGAAGTCCATCCAGTGTTTCTTATTTCTGACTTTCAGTGGGAAGTACAGTATGCATGTCCACTTTTCAGTTAACAAAAAGAGGACGGAATGATTCAGTCAGTGAAACCATTCAATGTCCGAAAGGGGAGATAAGACCAGGGGACCATTGGGTCATCACCTGATTCTGTCCGTCTGTAGCCTGTAAAGGCCAAATTCGATAACAAGAAGTTCAAGTAAAAAAGGGAAAAGGGAAGTAAGATTAGCTCTGACAAAGAGTGTGCATTAAAAAAGGTCAGTGCACACTCGAAATACTTTAACACAGACCCTACATGGGTATATTTGCTTGAATAAATGTTGCTGGAATAAAAAAAAAGCTAAAATCCAACTGATAGACACAAGTAGTCATTCTTTCAACCAAAGAATCAATTTTCTTTCATCAAAACAATATATTTCCTTAAATGAGTGTTGAAAA
Source organism: Perca fluviatilis (assembly GCF_010015445.1). Classification (NCBI taxonomy): domain Eukaryota; kingdom Metazoa; phylum Chordata; class Actinopteri; order Perciformes; family Percidae; genus Perca; species Perca fluviatilis. The sequence goes on from NC_053125.1 coordinate 19,668,470, forward strand.
GCCCCTAAGAAACCCAAAGAATACGTCAGTATCATGGGAACTGGGAGCAGTCTGTAGTGCAATATCAAAAGTTAACAGTCGGCACTTTGAGTCTAATAAAGTTTGTTTGGGTAACAATGTCTGAGATTACGTTGTCTTTTCTTTTTTTATTCTTGGGTGTCACGCTCATCAACAAACAAAACAAAAATCACGAAAACAAACTAAAAAGGTATCATAAAAATAAAAAGAAGATACCCTGAAAGCACTAAGATGAGTATGTTTGATTCAGCGTCCTCGTCCTACACGGACGTCTCTGACTGGAGCTTCATGACAAACTTGTGCCTTTTGGGGTCGATGAACTCTTCGCCCAAACGCAGGAAGGGGAGGGGCGTCACCGTGACGACCAGGGAGAAGTCGAGGCGTCTCAGGGAGAAGACTTGGCCTTGATGGAGAGCAGAAGTCACCGGCTCCTCACTCACTAGTGTCCACTGGCGCCCCCTGCTGGTGTCCAGGTACTGGAGGGTGGGGCCTGGGCTCAGGTAACGCTCGAGGAAAGCCTGGGACACACACACAGGAAGCATTCGTTCCAATCAGTTTATAAATAGTTACACTAATTCACTATCGGTAACCGTTTCATTATTTCCGTTATGGCTGCGATAGTTTTTAGGTTGCTACAACATATTAGTTAGTACTACTTTATTCAGGTCGTTTTTTTTATTTAAATTATATTTATAGTTTTTATGAGAAGAGAGGGCCAGGGCAAAACACATTTCATTGCATTCTATCTGTACTTTGTACTTTTAAATGCACATGACAATAAACTTGAACTTGTGGATAAGAGACATAATATCAACTTTAAAATATGGCATAACTTTTGATAAAAGATTCACGTGAAATACATATTTCTACGGTTTGAATACATACATGTTCACTTGTGTTCTAAGGGGATACTGTGTACACAGTTACAGTTAACAGGGGCAACTCACAAAAATTACAGCTTAAAATACACTTGGGATGATTGAAATTGAAACAAATGGGGGCAAATGCCAAAAAAGCTACGTAATATGCTGACGACAAACCAGTTTTTTGTTCAAGTAACTGATAAATAAAGACAATACAAAAAAACTCAAATAGAACTAAAAGCTAGAATAAATATAAAAAAATTATATAATTATTTAATTACTGTAAAATTATGAAAATTGAAAATATGAAATAAAAATACCCTGAAAGTACCCTCCTTACCTGGGGAGTCATGTTGTGTGTGATGCAGAACTGCAGGTGGTTGATGATGCTCTCCATGCTGTGGTAGGACTGCTGCCTGGTGGCGCGGAGGTACTTCTGCATGGCCCGCGCCATGGGGGCGAATATGGCCTGGGCCGCCTCCCTGGGGTCCATCACCTCCCGCGGGTGTTTGGGGGAGGATGCGGTCGCCTCTTCGTCCTGGTGACGCTTGATGTGGGTGAAGGCTTCTTCTACTGCCACCACCAGTCTGTGAGGAGACATGGCAGAGTGAGTGGGACACCCCCTTAGATTTAAAGCTACTACAATCAATATCCATATATGTGAAAAGGGACTTAGCGCTATTAATGAAAACTATATATCATTATATCAAAGTTTAATAATTGTTTGTCACTTGATTAGGCCTAAACTTTACTCAATTGACTCATGGGGATCACGCACATTCCATCATAGCCTTAAATTTATATGTATATTTTAACTTGTGCATGTACGTGCGTGGGTATGTTCTCACCTGGCCTTTCGTTTGCGGACCCTGCGCTCCACTTCTGCCTCCTCGTAGTAGTACTCGGTGTGGGAATTGTCTCTTCTCCGAGCAGCGGCTGCGATCATAGTTCTGGACTGACCTGTGGAGTTATTGGTGCTGTTCTCTGTAGAAAGAAACAATGAAGTTAAAGACCCAACTAATAGACAACTGTCTTGCAGACTCACTTCTATCACTATATCATTGTTACCGCAGGCAACAAACTAGAATTGTATCATTTGCGAGTGCATGTTTGCTTGTTTTTCCCCGTTTAGAGTATTTTAAATATATGTATGATAGGAATTATTCTGATGCAGAATGGGCTGAAAGGAAAAAAGTTAAAGATAAAATAATAGACAGAAGATCATTTTACCTTCCCCCAAGTTGTAAACCTTGAAAGCAGACATCTTCTTGGAGAGGATGGACTTGGGCAGGTTGAGTAGGGCAGGGTTATAGACTGGGAAGTCACTGTAGTACTGGTCCAGAACCCACACTGCTGCCCTCTGAATACTGTGTTGCACAAGACAGACGAAGAAAAAAATATTTCAAAACAAAAAGCCATTATCACTGCATATCACCCTTAAACACCAGAGAGCAGATGGAGGAAGCGGTGAACCAATGAGGAAGAAAATACATTTATTTATTTATTTATTTATTTATTTATTTATTTATTTATTTATTTATTTATATATATATATATATATATATATATATATATATATATATATATATATATATATATATATATATATATATATATATATATATATTTTTTATTTTTTTTAATCTAGTGCTGCCTGCAGGATACAAGATTATTTGTTATGTGTCACCTAAACATGGTTACAAGTGCAGGCAAGAGTTACAGCTGCTATGACGGACTACTTTTGATCAAGAATATGTTGACATATACAGGAACACTGTAGCGTGAGCACTGAGCAGTACGTTATCAGAGCAGCAGCAGCAGCTTCCTTCTGCGTTTGACACAGGATGCACTCAGGCACATTATTGAGTGGAGGTCACCCGCATTTTGGCAGTACTCCGAGCCCAACACACATTCAATGTAGTGATGCGTGTTAAACACATGATAACTTCGAGCGTAAACGCTTCAGTGTTTATGCACGTTTAGCTCCGTTATGTGGTCTGTGTAGACAGCTGGATTGATTAAAAATAGAATCATTATCTCTACCGTCAAATGCACGTGAGCCAAACTGAAGACTGCAACTGAAATTATTCCTGTGTAGACACACAGTTAACCTTTAAGCCACATACTGCTTTTTGTGTGTATTCATCTTCAGAGTATCCAGAAGAAAAAATATTTTGCCTTTAGACCTAAAATGTGTGTGAAAAAGTTTTTTATTTTTTTATTTAATGGCCTTACAGCGGCACTGTCCACATCTATCTATCTATCTATCCATCCATCTATCCATCTATCCATCTGGCAGAAAACTAAACATAAGTTTTAAATAAAATAAAAAATATTCCTGATATTCCAAACCAACCTGAGATGTCCCACGTTGTAGAAGCGACTATGTCCGTCTGTAGTCCTCACAACCTTTAGACAGAAAGCGGGCTGCAGATGTCGGACCTCCAGCAGCACCAGGGCCAGGTACTGAATGAACAGCAGTGCGTCCACCAGAGACGCTGCATATCCCACAATCCCCCTGTAGTCCGTCTCTCTGGGCTCCAGCACCCGCACCCCGTAAAAGAGCCAGTAGGACGCCACGAAGAGGAAGACCAATGCCAGCAGCAGAGAGCGGAAGATGAAGAAGCGTGGCAGAGTGGCTCTGGGCGGGCGCAGGAACAGCGTCCAGGTGGAGATGAGGAGGATCAGGAGCTTGAAGGCCAGAGAAATGTAAAGGCCCTCACATGGTGTGCCGCAAGGTGCCAGTTCATCCCGCCAAAGGAGCTGTGGGAGGGCCAAGAAGGCCAGAGGAGTGATGAGAGCAAAGAGCCCCAGGACGGCGCCCAACGCTGGGCTGAGGTAACGCCGGCACTCCAGCGGCGAAGAATCCTCAAGGTCCTTCGTCATGCGTGTCAGGTCCTCGTTGGAGACGCTGTCCACGGAGGTGCCAGTGACCACCGTGGTGGTCTCGCCCCAGTTGTCATCCTGATGACAGAGCAGAGTAGAGAGAAGAGCGTTGAAGATACGTGGCAGAAAACTGCTTTTTTTATGGAATTTTTAGGCCTTTATTTTGACAGGACAGCATAGATATGAGAGAGAGATAGAGTTTCCCTGTTTATGTGCTTTAGCAATACTGTATGTCAATACAATATGGTCATGCTAATAAAGCCTCTTAGATAGATAGATAGATAGATAGATAGATAGATAGATAGATAGATAGATTGATTATGGGCACATGCTCTACCAGGCGAGCTACCCAGGCGCTCGGCAGAACACTTCTTAAGAATAGCGATTCAAATCGGACTCTAACCCTGTCGTCTCCTCTGGTGGACTCTGCGTCCAGCAGCGGCTCTCCAGGAGCCTGGATGGTCACTGATTTGTCTCCGCGGATGGTGCTGTCGCGACTCTTCGAGCGATGCCGGTCCCTCCTGTCCCTGGAGAAAAATAAGTCAGGGACGGTTTACTATCCATGGCTAGAAAACAAGGATTTAAAATGTCCGGTACTGGCAGGTTATATATTTATATAACCCTGTAGTCATTGATAGCTATTGGAGTAAAACTCTAATCAGGTAAACCAGAACAAATCTACAAGGTCTGATTAAAATATATGAAGACAATGGTCATGACAAGGAATGAAACACCCGGTACATACTGTATGTGTTATTTTCTTTTTTTATCATGCTAATAATATTGTAAAACTATCTATAAAGTAAAGCGCAAGTAACTGGAAATAGACCCATGCACTGGTGCAATTAGAGCTGAAACAATTTGTCGATTGATCGTTTGACAGAAAATGAAGAGGTAACTTGATATATGATTAATATATATTAATTTGATTGGTCATTTTTGTGCCAAATAGTCTTCCATGATGGTTAATTGAATGTCTTTAGGTTTTGGAGCGATGATCGGACTAAACAGGCAATTTGAAAACATCAACTGCGGCATACAAATCGGCAGATTAACCGATAATAACAATAGTTTTAGTTAGTCGCAGCCCTGCTTGCATTACACTAAAATCGGTGGTCTGCTACCTGTGTTTGCGGGAGCTTCGCGAGTGGGACGACTTGTAGGAGTAGCCCGAGTACGTCGACTCGTTGTCCATGTCGGAGGCCGGCGGTGGGCGGTGTTTCCGGGCCCCTCCTGCCCCCGAGCCGCCGCCTTTCTCCCAGACCACGCCCAGCTGGCTCTTACGACTGCTGATGGACTTGGTGGAGAGGGCCAGAGGGAGGCGCAGCAAGTCCACTTTACTCCTGAGGGAATCTATCTTGGAGGCCTGGGGGGGAAAGAGGGGAGGGATAAGGGGAGGAAGAAGGGCCGAGAGGGAAGAAGATAAATTATAGAAAATGGTGAGTTTGGAAAAGGCAATGGGTGTGAGAGAGAGAAAGTGGAGAGTGAACAGAGAGAAAAATGAGGAGAGAGAGAGAGAGAGAGAGAGAGAGAGAGAGAGAGAGAGATAATTTGTCATATCAGACAGGAATACAAGCATCTCAGAGGAAAACATGCCAAGTAAAGGCAAAAAGAAGAGAGACATTGTTAAAATGTTGGCACTCCGAAGTGTGTGAAAGTGTCTCTCTGTGTGTGTTTTCAGTCACACAGGACATAGCCAGGCCCATTCTTCCGCATTGAAGGAGGTTTTATGAGCAAACTCAAGTAATTTGGCCCCTAGTGTGTTCTCAGCCAATAAAGGACGATTACACCACCTTCTATTCTAGGCTCCAAGTCTCCCGTGTTCAGAGGCAGAACATCAGAGCTGCTCTGAAATGTTCCAGTTTCATACGTGAACGATTCAAGCTACGCTGAAATGTGCAAGTGCTTCATTTATACAAATATAGAAAATATGTTTTGTTAGTTTGGGCTGGTTTATTTTTTTGTCTTGGATCCATGTGTGATAGATACTCACCCAGACGCCACATTCCCCAACTGTCCCCTGTGGTTTCCAAGGGCAACAGAGCTTAACTACTACAATGGGGATGAATGGGAGGCTAGGGGGTGAGAAAAGATGGGGGGGGGGGGGTTGTTGCCACAGCAACCAGACCATCAACTCTACACCCCCTCCTCTCATTCTCTCTCAAATACACACCTCAGAAGACAAACAGACACGAATCATTTACCAGGCTACGATTCTGAACCGGTCCTCCATTTCAAGTTTGAGATCTTAACCGGACAGTTTAAAAAGAAAAAGAAAAAAGCAGGCGCTTCCGAAATGGGCGTGAAACAAGCAGACTCTAAATCTAATGACAAATCTTCTCGTGCTCTCAATTTGTGCCATGACGTCCTCTGTCCATCTTCCACATTAGACACTAGTAATAGCCTTCATGTGATTTACACATGGACTTCCCAGATGGGATATTTTGCGAGCAGATTCATAAGTAGGCATACAAGGCTGCACTGAAAATGCATTTCGACTCCAAGGATCAACAACATTTCAGTTTCTCAATCCAGCTGTCAAGATCCCAGGTAGTCGTCTGACATGCAGGCGTGGTAGTGTCGGGGATTTCATGACTGATGTATGGATATTGGTTTGATATATAGGCTAAAAGATAAAAGAATGTGCATGCAATAACAGTTACCTCGGTGATTCACCTCTTGCAGCGTTATGGGAGAGTGACAAAGAAAAAGCCACTCTTATAAAAAATCTACATTTTTACACAAAAGTCTGAACTTTTTGGCCATCACACTTAGGATTGGGCATCGAGAACCGATTCCTACTTGGAATAGTTTCAAAAATGACGATTCCAGTGGAATCGTTTCTTTATTGGAATCGTTTGGAGGATTTGGTTTCAAATCTGATCATGGGTTCCAAATTTAACATGCGTAGGTTTTGGTTTCCGTAGCGGCCAGGCGCTTGTTGCGTTGCAGCCACGGAGCACAGTAAGCGGCGCTCTAGTGTGGCTTTATTTTACGTTGAAAAAGCCCCGTCAAACTGCAACCCGCCATTAAATCAAAATAAAACTCTCCTCAAAGAATCGGAATCGAAAGGAAGAATCGCAGTTGGAACCAGAATTGTTAAAATCTAAACGATGCCCAACCCTAATCACACTAAACATGATGTATGATCTAAGCCAAACGCTGCACAACATCCTAAACATACCATCCATACCAGCATCATGCTGTGAGGATGCTTCTCTACTGCATACCCTGAAAAGCTTATTAAGGGTGGAGGAGAAATTAATGCAGCTAAATATGGAGACATCTTGAAGGAAAACCTGATGTAGTCAGATTCTCTGCCTGAGAAGAAACATGCCTCTTGGGAGACAATGTGTTTTCCAGCAAGAAATGAGCCCAAGCATAAAGTCAAAGCTACACAGAAACAGCTTAACAACCATGTTAATGTCCCAGAGTGGCCAAAGAGACAATAAATCATTAAACACACTTTTTATAGATGCTGTACAGGGGGAAATAGCTCTCTCTCTACATTTTTAGAAAATAAGAATATGCTGGACCATTGTCACATCATGTCAGGCAGAGTGCTCCGCTTGCTTTCTGGTTAAAAATGGATATCACACTGACCTGAGCGCCCACATTCTCTAGTGGCATGAAACATTATATTTGCTGCCAATTTAACAAGGCTTTCATGAGCATGAACTGACTACTGTGACGTGTCTATGGGTCAAACGGGTCCATCACACAGCACAGAGCATGAGAGTGAAGACAGAGTGTTAACCCTTAGTTCTGAACAAATACAATTCAGGTATTAACAAAAAAAATCTAAAAACACGACCGACCGTCAGTCTCGTTATTAGTGTAGCTATAGTTTCTCACAGGTTTAAAACTAGGTTGAGCCATGAAGAAAAACAATCGGCTCTGTCTCTGTCCCACCCTGTCTGAGACAATCCCAATGATCTCACTGACAGAGCCTCTCCCACTGTAATCAATCCCCCCACTCATTGATTTACACTGGATTCCACGTTCAGCATCCTCTGGGGATGTGAGAGGTTCCACGTGCAGTGTAAATAGTAAATAGACAAAGCTGTTTCCACACTGTAAAAAGTACTTATTTTTTTTGCCAGAATATGCCAGTCTTAAAATATGTTTTTCTTAGCAGTATCTCTGGTGATGCTGAGATGATTCAAGTACAGCTGCACTTATGAGGTCTATCAAGTTTAAACAATTAGCTCACTAAACTCGTATTAATACATTTCATATGATTAAGAGTGTCTTTACTTTATTTCCAAGTGAAATGTTTCTCTTTACTTCTCACTTTTGGATGAAACATCATGCTCTCTAATGCATGCAGCCTCAGGTTGGTGCTACGAGCTAACCAGCCCGCCTGTGTGGCTCCCAGGGGCCCTCCAGGCCTCAGGGTCGCAGTGGGCCCAGCGAGGCGTGGCTGCAGCCTCGAAACAGACTCCTTTAAGCAACCCGAGCCCAGGCTTCGAGGCCTTTACGATTTACATCACAAACACACATTCAGCAGCAATCAAAGCGCGTGATAACCAGCGACCGAAGTGGTGAAAGCAGCAGCGCTGTGATTTAACACCAGTGGAAACACAGCGAGTGTGTTCTCGAGACAAAGCAGAACACACCCAGACTGAAGTGATGAGCAACAGACTGGTGACTACACAGTAAACTCATCTCACATGAGCGTGACCGCAGTGAAGTAAATCTACCAGATGGCTGGTAACGTGTTCCATTTGGCACACAGTGCGTAGAAAAGTTCAAAAATTTAATAAAAGTGCGCGGATGAAAACAAAGAACAAGACTTGGCGAATGAGCTGCAAGTGACTGTGTAAACCCGGGGCTACGCGTTCACACTGGAAGTGAAATTCAGTTGGTGAATGTGTGATCGATACTGTTATCTGCCAGCTCACCAGTCCCGACAGATGAGGGACCGTGCACAAATACACAAATACAAATTTAGTGGTTTTCTTTTTTGCATTAAAGCCACAATCAGCCGTTACTATGTAAATGCTCAGTACACTATAACAGCACATTTTACCCAGAATGCATGCAGGAATGTCTTACCTTTCTATCCAAAAGGGAAAAGCTGCAACCCGCAGCACAAAGAGCCGAGCAGCAGAGCAGAGCAACAAAAGTGCCTCCAAAAGCTCCAAATTCACTTTCTCCCGACTCTCATCTGTCCACAGTCTCCACGCTCATTTACCACCGGAGTGCAAATGGTTTCCTTTTCGGTGAACGCAGTTTGTTTTGGTTGTTAAATCGCATCTCAAATTGAAAACACCGAAGCCGCACAAAAAGCAGCGACACACACGCTCCTCATCCCGGCTCCGCATCTGCTGTGTGGCGGAGCCCCGCTGAGCGGCTCTCTCTGTGTGCACACATCCAGCACCGGCTCACAGCCACACGCTGTCAAGTTAAGAGTACTTTTACAGCTTCCGGTGACGATTTTCAAAATAAAACCGATTTATTTTTTTTTATTTTTTTTTACAATGGAACAAACTTGCCTTAAAAACCTAAAAAAATACATTTATCTGCTCCCAATGAATAGACGCTCACCACTATAGATGAATCGTCCCTTACAATTGTAAATGCATGGCCCTTAATTTGTATTGCTTAATTTTATCAGCTGAATAATTGCCCATACATTTTTCATTAAGTGGTTATACCCGTTAATAATTAACAACAGAATGAGTAGCATAGGAACATCTAAACGTTTTTCCTCTTGAAAAACTGCTTTCTCATAGCATTAACTGATTAGTAGAAAAAAAAGTAAAACATGTAAAAACAGTATCACGTTAACATACCTAAACAATTTAGTGTTAAATAGGGTGGTCTAACTTAATTAGAAGCAATTGTCATGTGGGAATGCATCATATAATCAGGTGTACAGCATAGAAAAAATAGAAAAGTCACATTATTTGATGAAAACATGAAGGTAGGCTGAAAATAAATGTCCAATATTAGATACAACCTTGAAAGATGAGGTGGGACCTCCACCCCACACACACACCAAAAAAGAAACAAAGTCTGGTTTCCTGTCAGCAGCAAGGGCATGAGGCCACACACACACACACACACACACACACACACACACACACACACACACACACACACACACACACACACACACACACACACACACACACACACACACACACACAAACTTAACCACAGAGCAACTATACTAATAAGTAGGTGGCTCTTCTCACACCGACCCTTCTCATCATCTATTCTCACTATTCAAGAATATAAAAGTGTTTGCTGGCATTTGTTTCCAAACAATCTCCTCAAACTCTGGTAGATTTTGAAAAGTTGAAAGTCCTTCATGGTTATGAAATAATGATGCATATAACTATGAATTTTATATATAATCAGGTGTACAGCATAGAAAAAATAGAAAAGTCACATTATTTGATGAAAACATGAAGGTAGGCTGAAAATAAATGTCCAATATTAGATACAACCTTGAAAGATGAGGTGGGACCTCCACCCCACACACACACCAAAAAAGAAACAAAGTCTGGTTTCCTGTCAGCAGCAAGGGCATGAGGCCACACACACACACACACACACACACACACACACACACACACACACACACACACACACACACACACACACACACACACACACACACACACACACACACACACACACACACACACACACACACACACACACACACACACACACACACACACACACACACACACACACACACTTAACCACAGAGCAACTATACTAATAAGTAGGTGGCTCTTCTCACACCGACCCTTCTCATCATCTATTCTCACTATTCAAGAATATAAAAGTGTTTGCTGGCATTTGTTTCCAAACAATCTCCTCAAACTCTGGTAGATTTTGAAAAGTTGAAAGTCCTTCATGGTTATGAAATAATGATGCATATTATAGCTACAACTATGAATTTTAGCCAACATATCCAAATGTTTAATTGAATGTTTCACACTCCCTAAAAAAATTAAATTGACCATTAAACCCAAATTCAAAGAGCAAAAACTCACAATCCACATTTTCTCTTTTCTTTAATCCAGTTTCTTTTTAATCTCACAAAACACATGAATCTGAGACATGAGCTCTCTGTTCCTTCTGTGCAGCTAAACAATCTCACCAATTTTAAAAACAAGGGAGAAGAAAATAATTTATACATCCTTTTTAAAAAATTATATCTACAAAAATAAAATCAAATACGAGGACTAAGGCTTTACAGAAAAAAAAATGAACATATATAAAACAAGTGGGTCTGATCTCTCTATATTACATGAGTGAACAAGAGTTTTTAAAAAGACACAAAATAAAAAGACAATGAGATGATAGTAAGACGTGTGTATGCATACAGTAGTTTGCACCGTGCAGGGAAGTTTGTCTGTGCAACATTTCTTTTAACAAAAAAGGAATCAGTTATAGCTTTCTTTTTTTCTTTTTCTTTTTACAGCTGGTTAGGGCCACAACGCTGATGCCAATGTACAAGATAAATGTATGAAAAGAAGAAATCATGGAAGATACAAAGAAACTGAAGTGTAGAGGTAGAAATTGGAGATGAACTAATGCTGTAGTTAGAGGTGGGAGGGGAAAAAGAGGAAAGATATTTGTCGAGGAGAAGAAGAGATCCTGACTTGGATTCAACCAACTCAGACCATCTGGCATTTTTTTGTGCCAAATTACAGACAACACACACGTTATGCATGTGATGATTGAGTGTCCATAGCTTGGCACGGCAATGTGTTAAAATGAAGGAATATTTTTTTCTTTTCTGGTCATGGACAAAACATATGGTCCAAGATGCTTGAAAATCAGCAGCCAAAATGTCAAGAAAAAAAAAGCCAAACCATGTTCCCTTCAACACCTCTAAAGAGATATTTCACTTCGGAAGAACATTTTTACATTTTAGCACAAATTACTCATATTCATAATGGCTCAGCTGCTAAAATCAGCCAGCCTATGCAATCAGAAGCTCTCATTCTAAGTCCACTCTTTTTTCTTTTTTTTTGTTGATCATATGCGACAGCCAAGTTACACTTCTCATCAAACGACGCCTTCGGTGTGTGCTGGCTAAAGAGTGAAAACCTTCCACTAGGCAGTGAAATATCATTTTCATAGCAGAATTTGGCTGGTAGTTTGTAAATATACTTGGCTCCTGGTTTGTGCAGTTTGGTAGTGTATTGTCAGTTTTGCTGGGTAACTCACTAAAGTGCTCCTCAGTATTTGAAACCAGCTCAAATAAAATCCAGTCCAGTGTGATTCTGCCCAGCTTGATAAGAGAAAGAAAGAGACAAAAAAAACAACAACATTTAAACTGGTAGACAAAATAACTTCTCTAAAAGAAGTTCCTTCCTTGTGACATTTTAAATACATCTTTTCGGTGTAGGGTTTATTGGAATTAGTTCAAGATAGATGGCGTTTGAGAAAAAAGCACTTTGCTCTAGTGTCAGTCTTTGCTGGTTACACGTGCCTCAACCAAGGAGTACAAAAACCTTTCTGAATGTCAAGGACGTTAAATTCCTCCTACATATGATCCAAAAATAGTTCAAGGAATAGTTCGACATTATTAGCTTCCTTGCCCCGGGTTGGATGAGATCGATACCATTCGTGCGTCTGTGCTTCAAGTACGGAGCTGGAGCCAGCAGCTGGTTAGCTTAGCTTGGTGTAAAACACCAACATGGTGAAAACGATACGTTCAGGCGCAGTAACCCGCAGAGACTGCAGGAACCAATGAGATATTAATTACTGTGCTCTTTAGGTGCTAGTTGGTGGATTTTGTTACCTTAAGAGCGAGCCAGGCTAGCGATTTCCCCTGATTCCAGTGTTTATGCTAAGCTAAGCTGCGTCTGTCGTTAGCTTCAGATTTACCGTACATATATGAAAGTGGTATCGATCTTTGCCCGTAAATGTATTTTCCAAAATGTCAAACTATCCCTTTACATTTTTTTTTTTTTTACTTCATCGAACTGCTGTGATCACAGCACAGTTGCATATAGCGGTTACTTGTTGATTTTTGATTGGACCACGTATATAATAAATATAAGTTGTTCTGTGAAGGGTAGGGGGACAAGATGTAGGTTAGACGGATATAAACACTATGTATGGTACGAGCGCTGCATGGGGGAAGGGAGGAGTTGCTGGTTCACAGTATTTACCGTGGGATTTACACACACAGTACACCGGAGAGAGGGGTGGAGGACACACAGTCAAATCTTAAAAGTGTAGACAGGCAATGTCAGCGGCGATATTTGGCAGCAATTTGGTTGAGCGACACAGGACGCCAGTGAAAATTCAAGTTTCTAAGTTTGAATCTGTCGTTTGTCCTCTTTCCTCACACTCGTCATCAACATTGCCTTTCTTGAACCTTGCCCCAAAACACCAGAACTCTCCCAAACTTAAAACAACTTTACATGATCAGAACAGCTGTGCGAATCCACTGAGCTTGTTTATTTAAATCGCTGAGATCCCTGTACGCCATCTGAAGCAGCGCTGAAAATAAAACCTGCCAGCATTTCAGTAGTAGACAGCGCAGAAGTGTTTCCAGAACTTTGAAGTGAACAATCAACACAAACCATTAAACCATCAATAAGTTGCACTGATGGTTCCAAGCTTTACTTAAAAGGAGGGCTTACGGATAGGTAAGTGTGGCTACAACTGTTCCTGATGACAACAACTCTAGTGTTTCCCCCACAGTGGGGAGATTACGAAGGTCTGAGATGAATGAAACGGTTTAATGTGTGTGTGTGATATTGGTTTCCTTACCCAGTGCAAATAACCTGAATTATATAGACACAGTCCTTCGGCCGTGGTGGCAGGTGAACTCAGTGTAAAGCAACTAGTGGCGGGGAGCCGGGCACTGTAACGTCGGCCCCTAAATGTAAAGCCAGTGGCATCTCCGCTTCCTGATCCGTCCACTGTAGAGGACGTACATGACAGAGGGATGCATTGTGGGTAAAGTGCAGGGGCGGTGGGTCCCTCGGATTTTTCCTTAAATAAACATGTCAACACTTTTCTGCTCCGTTCCTTCAACCAGCTCTTTAAAGCAAGACATACAACTCCTTTTTCTTCACATATATCCAACTTGGTCATTTTCCCCCACTTTCAATTCTTCCAACCTTATTTTTTTTTTTTCCTTTCTCTCTTTAACCAGTCAACTTTTTTTTTTTTCCTTCATACTCTTTCCTCACTCGGTCCTGGACTCCCCCGTGCTCTGGAAGAAGTCAGAGGTTGTGCGGACCTCAGAAATCCTGGTCAATCCGGCCAGCTTAAAGAAAGCAAACAGCTACAGTCCTTCCTGGGCTCTGTTCCACTGGCCAGTGCATGCAGGGACGAGGGGGCGAGGTGAGGCAGGGCTGTGGCGCCGGAGTCCGACAGTGGGTATGCATGGGTCTGTCCGTATGCCAACAATTAAGATCGATTGACCGCAAGTAAATCCACTCTGCAGCGACGTCAGAATCCAGTCGACAGAATCTTGGGCTCTGCTGGACTGCCCTCTTTGCCTGGTTGGGTTCAAGGGAAAAAAAAAAAAATTTAAAATAGAAAATAACAAAGTGCATCATCAGTCATTGTTTTGTAAAAGATTTAAGATGCAAATTCAGTTCCTCCTCACCGTCTCCTGAGCTACGATCCAGAGATGGTGTTCTGGAGACGGTTGCTGAGTGACACTGTTGGTCCTCGGAGTCCTGATTGACGAAGGGCTCTCTGAGGGTTTTCAAAAGCTTGTGATGGGACTTCTCGATTTCCTGTAAAGGGGTGAAAGATGCGGGACATTATAGGAGTAGAACAATGAGTGTAATTATGCTAGCTGGTGAGAGATGAACACGGAGTCTTCAAACCACTGTAAACTTTGTGGGTTAAATCATAAGACATGTTGACCCAGTTCCTTGCTTGTTGTTAGGAGAGCCTCTTTGCCCGTGTAAAAAAAAATTGACGGACACATTCACAGATGCCATGAAGGGGCTGCAACAGAAAATCAAAGTGAAGGACACAGCCTGTTGTATAATCCAGTTTTGTATAATCCATCCAATCTATATTCCAGTGTTATTCCGAAATCTTTTATTTATTTTTTTACAGCCAGATGACATATGCTGCCTTTATTACAGTCCCCTCAAAGGCTGCGGTGACTACATTTAATAAAATTAAAGAAATAATCTATTGGTTGGTGAATAGAGGCCATGGTGGAAAACCTTGGAAACAAACGGCAGGGAGATTTCTTAATTTTCTTTATATACAGTCTTTATATACACATTTATTTCTAATTTACTGTTGCAACAACTGAATTTCCCCACCGGGGACCAATAAAGATGGATCTTATCTTATCAATCAATCCGTATGTACCCTGTAAAGTTAGGTAGGTTAACGCATTACAAGATGCCATCTGTTTGCAAACTTTGTTTCATCTCTCTCCATTTGTCCTCCTAAGAAACAACTACGCCTCTCTAACTAGTTAGAAAACACATAAGAAAGAAAAGAGACGCTTTGCAGTCAGTCCAGAGAAAGTTTGATGTGGTGTGAGCTTTTGGTGTGTTATAATATGTGGAGAGGTGATGGTCATCAGTCCAGTCCAGACAACGGTCACACAGCCACCTCGTTGCCAGCTTAACACACTTAAAAACTCACCTTCAGCTGGCGCAACTTGCTCGTCAACCCCTCAATCGTGTGGAAAATCTCATCCACATTTTTGATCACGTGGCTCTGCCCAGCCTGCGATTGGCCCGTTTCCTCTTCCTGTTCCAGTTGCATAGCCTCTGATTGGTTGGGCTCTGCACCGCAGGTGAGCGTTTCCTCCTCTGGATGAGTCTGTGGTGGTATCACTTCCTCCAGAGGCTGAGGGAAGTGGCTGCCTGTGGGGGTAGGAGGGTCGTTGAGGTCTTCAGTGAAGCTCTCTCCCTGCTCCGTCGGCATTACCAAGTAGAAAGTGTTCCCTAGAGCACAGAAAGCGTGCATAAGTGGGAGTAATTTCAGGGGTAAAATCAACACAACTCTTCAATTATAGATCATACCCTTTTATCTTGATTAATTACACGTACAAATAAAACAGTGTCTTTGTCTGATAAAAACTACAGCACTTGGCCAATTTTGTCATTACCCTGCATAGTGGCCTCGCCTCTCGGCTTGGATGATTGGTCGGAGGGGAGGGTGACACCATCAGTGATGTCATCACGGACAGAAGAAGAAGAAGAAGGACCCGCAACCACAGCTATTGCACAGAGGATAGACGTGTGACAAAGAAAAAAGTGTGCGTAGAATGAAAGAAGGGTGTAAAAGAGTGAGAGAAGACAATGTCAAAGGAAGTGTAGGATGGGTGTGTCGTGAAGAGCAAGCAGACAAAAGAAAAAGAAGATTAAGCGTGTAAGAAACAAATAATGAATCACCAAGTGCAGAGAAAACATGCAGATGAAGGCAGCCATTAAAAGACATCCATTTTGTCCCAAAACAGAAAGCAGTCACCAAATATTTACCTCAAGGGGAAACAATAGCGATTTATCTTGAAATAAAGGTTGCAAATTTGTATCTGAGAATTGAACGATCAGCCAGCCCTGCTGAAGAACTAAAGAGAATTATTTGGAAACTTTTCTCCATCTAATCCGTTACCTTTCCGTACGACCTGAACGCTGCTGGGTTGCTCTGCGTCTTGAGGCAGAACCTCCTCAGGCTCGGCCTCCCATTCGTTGATGCTGAAGTTGAGGACAGTCTCGAGAGACTCTGGCCGCTGTCTTTCGGTGAATGAGCTCCTTCCGTTGGCCGTCTCGTTGGTGGGCGTGTCATCTGAATCGTGGCTCCAACCGTCCTCTTCCAAATCTCGTAATATCAGCTGCCTTAGTGTTTCAACTGCAGAGCCATAAACAACAACAACAAAAAAGGTTTTGAAATTCCTCAAGGTTGATCACTTGCTGATTACTAAAAAGCTATTTGAAAAAAAATAAGTTTAACATCCAACAGTTTGTAGAAGTGATGCGGATGCGTTTGTTTCTCACCATCTTGTAAAGCGGCCTCTGCCACACCACCGTCTTTTCTCTCACCACAGATGAAAGCTCCTGATTGGTCCCTAGGTGTGTTTTCTGAGAGCTCAATGTCCTCGGAGGAATGAGTCTCCATTGAATCCGACTGCTCCGTCATGGAGTTGTCTGGAAGATTTAAAAAAAAAAAAAATCATCATATCCTTTGTTTTGTGACTGAGCCAGTAAGATCAGACTCTATTTTGTTTCACAAATATTTGCAGACCGTTTACATATTTGAGGCTGATGATTATAGTGTGGTTATTACCTGCAAAGACATTGCTGCCAGTTGACGCTGGGGACGCACTGCGTAGACTGGGGGAGCTATAGAAAATACCAACACAAGGCACACTGAGCATACGCAAGGCAATGAAAATAACTAATAATAAAGAAGAGAAATAAATGAGAAAATGCAAACACATCTAAGAGAATAACACAAGTCCTAAAGTCCTATGTATTATCCATAGACATAAGATTTACTCACGATATAGGCATGGATCCGTGATTGATCAGGGGCGATGAACCACCAGTTGACGAGATGGTCTTTTCAAGTAAATCTTTCCAGCTGCAAAACAAAAACACAAGTTTCTGAAGGCTGAAGAAGAACGTGGATGCTCGGTAAGCCTTTCCGAACGGTTAAAGAAAAGAGCTTACGTGTTTTTCTCTGATGATGTCCCAGCCACCAGCTCATAGATCTGCCTCTCTGTGGTGCTGATGACATAGAGGGCTTTGTTGTCTGGAGAGAAATCACAACATTTACACATTTGATCACCCAAAAAAAGCAGCAGGGCAATTCATTGACAACACTTTTGAAATTAGCTTTCCCGGGTGGGACCACAGTCTCACCTGTAGCTACTAAGCGGACCAGCAGAGAGTCCAGCTTCACCAGAGGGCTGAAGGAGGTCTTGCTGTCTCCGCTGCCTCCACCCAGCCAGCGGGATGGATATCTCAGCTGCAGCCGGTCGTCTGGGCCCCTCTGTAGGAGGACCAGGCAGTCTGACAGCAGCAGCGCTTGAATCTCTGATCGAGGAACACAGAGATGACATGAGGTATGAAACCAAACTGATCAGACTGTATGCATCAATGCAGAATGTATCCACACAGAGGTACTGACCTATCTGCTTATCTTTGCTGACTTTCCACGTGAGAGGACCTTCATGAATCATTCTCTTAGTGGTGAGGTCCAGACTCTAATAGAGAGAGAAGAGTAAATAATAATAATAATAATAATAATAATAATAATGACTTTATTCAGGACACAATGCAAGGCCCATGGTACAGTTAAAAAAAAAAAAAAAAATAAAATAAATAATAATAAAAAAAAAAAAAAATATATATATATATATATATATATATATATATATATATATAGCAATAAACATTTAGTCTATATGTGAACCTGACAGAGCTAAGATCAGTGTGGGCTAAAGCCTTTTTAATTCTGAGAATTTTCATCTTGCACATACATGGATATATAAGGCTTCAAAATAGGTAAACAAAACACATTTAGGTAAAAAAAGGTTGGTATAAAAAAATAACAGATTAACCAGCATAAATGATGTGACAACCTTGAATAGAGGGGCAGCGTCCAGCCTGCGTTGGTATTGACTGAGGCGTTGCCGGTGTTCTATTTCCCCGACAACCTCATTAACAGCCTGGAGTATCCCTCGGCAACAAGCCTGGGCGCGTTGAAGTGAGGGGAGGTCCGACGAAACAGCTAAACGAAAAACAAGTCAGTCTTAAAAATAATACTTTTTCTCCCTGTGTTAACGATTATAATGCGATGCATGTCTTGATTCCTCACCCTCTGTGTGTTTAATGATGTTGTCCAGCAGCAGGGGGTACTTGGTGAGTCTCTGCATCTCTGACACCAGCAGGTCTTTGAGCTGCAGCCTCCGACAGTGAGGACTCGCTTCACACTCCTGAACAAAGTCAGAACAAGTGAGCGCGTAAAGCACAATGCTGCACGACTATGAAGGCTAGGACTAATGAAAGAGAAACAGAAGGATCTACAGAGAAACTGTGGTCTTGTAATTTGAACGGTAAATCATAGATTTCTAAGTATAGTGACATACAAATCGATACCAACTAGAAACTAAAGAGTTTATTGATCACACGACATGAATGGGAGTGAAGCACTAACACAGCATACAGTATTAGTAATATTAATAATGATATAAATATATTGTCCATTTTGTTGTTATTTTGTTGTATGGTCTTGAATATAGTAGTTACTGTGTCATCTCGTCTTGATATTTGTCTGGGTGGGTGATGATGACGGGGGTGGGTATGTTCATGTTGCAAATTGTATGTTTTGTGTGTTGTATTTAAAATAAATGAAAAACAAAACTGGTAATCACAAAATAAAGATAAAACAAGATTTATAAATATCATCTTGGTAAAATTAGGAAATCCACATTCCTAATCAAATGTTACTGACTTCAGAAATGACTTGATAAAATGATTAAGACCGTCTTTTTGAATCAGGTGTGTGTGTGTGTGTGTGTGTGTGTGTGTGTGTGTGTGTGTGTGTGTGTGTACCTGGATGATGTGAGCGAAGCGAGGGTCTTTACGTTGTTTGTTCTTGATGAGCTCCAGAGCCTGAGACTGCTGGCTGCACAGCTGCGATGCTTGTTCCTGAAACTCATCTCCAGCTGCATCTTCAAACTGGAAACACACACCATAATTACCACACTATATACTGCACATAGACACCTTTCACATTAAGGGTCCTATCTTGCAACCGGTGCAGCGCAGCGCAAAGCCCGACGCATGTGTCTTTGGTAGTTTAAGACCGACGCAGTTGTCAATTTGCGCCCGGTGCACAGACCCTTTTTTTCCGCCGTCAAACTAGCAAAAGTGGATTTGGACACGCCCTAAACGCACCTGCGCTAGGCGCTTCACGCCGTGCGCTTAGATCGTTAAAATAGGGTCCTGAAAGAGAAATGAGAAAATTGAAACTGACGGCAGTGATTATTTGACTCACCCTGGCCAGCATAACGTCCCCGATGTCCTGAACGATGGGAGTTTCTCTTCGCTTCTTCATCGCCTCGCACAGACTTGCTGCAAAGACACAGAAGCCCCATTAACATTGACTTAAAGAACCTCAACTGGTGATCATGGGTTAAATCATTTTGAATCCTACCAATAAGATAATCCATAAATCTAGTGGCAATTATATCATACCATATGCATTCATGTTGGCTCCTACTAAAAGCCCAAAATACATATTGACTTAGAATAGCTGCAGACTGAGATTACATTTAACAGTCACAACCTTTGCTTCACTTATTGTTTACCTAGCAACATACAGCCCTGAATACATGTTGACTCAGTACAACTCACTTTATTGTGCAAACAGAAGAAGCAGAAAGCAGTGACACAAGGAGGACACAGTCACAGTTCCTCAATTGTCCTCATATTGAAATGCTCAAAATCCAAACCAGGATGTTACTTTTATTAAAGTCAGGTTTTCAAATTGAACTCAAAAGAAATAATAAAGAAGTTGCTAAATAATTGTGCACGAAGTCGGTGGGTTCACTTTTGGGAAAGAAATATTGTCAATGTCAAGCAAAATTGTAACATCTTTTTAAATAGGTATTTTTCATATTGTGATCTGAATGATACAGGTATGGAAAGAGTTGACAGTGGAGTATGAGAGGTCTGTCATGTTCTGAAAATACACAGCTATACCTGCAATTACAGTAAACACACATCACACATTTGTCATGTACATTTTGGTAACTGACTGAAATTAAGACCTGGAAATATTCACTTTCACACAAACAGTACACTGACCGTGGAGTTCATAGACCTGGGGCAGGTTGGGGAAGATGCAGGCCAGCTCATCAGAGTTCAGCACAGACCTCATCTTCTGGAAAAAGACCTGGTCCAGGACCCTCAAGGTCCGCAGGTGGGACGCCTCGGTGGTGAACAGCTCTGATGATGGAGAGAAGAGAGAAGAAAACAGAGAATGGTATTAACGCATTTTAAAGCAGACTATTTTATTTGATAGTACTACAGTTGTGTTTACTGTCAACGCGTGTTGAATTTGACTCGTACCGTATATGACGGCCTGTCTTTCCACCTCCCTTGGACTGAGTGTGGCGAGGAGCTGAGGAGGAACTGTGTCCTGCCAGATCTGACTGTCAAACACCTCCTCCTCCAGTGCTGCAGTGTCTGGCAGCAGGGCCAACGGTGAATCCACACTCCTACAGAGTCACATAAAAAATAAACATGGATGTACCAAGATGCGCATGGAGAGATGGTGTAAGCGTATGGATGGTGGGACAAACAGAAAAACAAACAGCTGATTTTAATACTAAAATAATTATATAGGTATCTCTTTTCTGTTCACCTAACATCATGGGGAAACTGAAAGATGCTAAAGGCTGACATTTCTTGTGATCCAAACCATTTCTTCTTCAAAGGTTTTGCATGTGGGGAAATAAGTCAGCGATCTTTATTTCGATTTTCCTGCCAGACAGTTCCTTAAAGTACTGATCATCTATGGGGATGACATTGAAACTCACCTGCGTCTAGACCGAGGGGTGTATGGGGGTGTAGGGTTCTCTAGAGACCTGAGTTTGAGAGAGAGTGGAGAGAGAGATGGCACGAAGTGAAAACCTACACTTGGAGGGGTAACATCCGGGGTGTTTGAGTTATTAGGGATGTAAAGGTTCCACTAAAGGGGAAAGTGTTGATTCCTCAAAGAGTAATTAATTATTTTAATTTATACCTGCCTGAAGTATGCAAAAAAAAATAAAAATCTGTATCTCAGTATTATCTGGGAAATTTTATTCCAAAAGTCAATAGAAACGTGTGTGTAAAAACACACTAACAAATCCGGCTTTGTGAATCTTTACCGTGCAGAGCTGCTGGACGCAGAGGACGAGGCGCTGTGCTGCAGCAGCCTGAGGCCTGGTCCCTCCCTCTCCTCCCCGCAGTCCTCCATGTCCACATCGCTACGAGAGCGAGGGACAGACTCCGTCCCTGAGACAACGCCCCGCCGCCGCCCTTCTCCCTGAGCCTTCAACGACTCGCTGCGTGCCAGACGCACTGAGATCGTAGGGCTGCAAGAGAGAGCGTAAAGAAAACATACAATATCACTAAATCCATGATTATCAAACACTTTCAACGTGGTGCTGTACCACCCATACGAGCGGATACTGAATATATTCTACATATTGTAGTTTAAGAGAGCTACCTGTCCATGCCGTCTTCTCCCAGGCTGCTGGTGGAGAGCCTCTGGGGGTCAGCAGCATCGTCTCCCTCCTCTCCCGTCTCTGTGTGGTTCTCAAACTGCTGAATGATGTTCCTCACACTGCCAGGACGGACTGCACACACAGATATTGCTTAATTGTATAGTACGATGAAATAGTCCCCATATAGGGTTGATGTGTATAAAATGAGATGGAACACAAGCACATTTCAAACTACATACATTCCACAAAGAATAACTTGGTGAAAAGCAACATTCAATTAAACAGCAAAAACAAAAGTGCAATGACATAAATTGTATACCTTCGGTGGGAGACAACGGGACATGGAATGCTACAAAACCAAGATGAACCAAAAAGAAAACAATGAAAACAGAACAAGATGACACAATGAATATTCCATAAATCAATAAATAAACTTGCAAAAACAATAAAAGGGCAAACAGAGGACAGAAATAAATAAATATTGACTGACAAATACAATGAGTGAGAACATCACACGCTTGTGTTAGCATGCCTCTGATGTGGTGTGCCAGTATATCAATAACCGACAGATCTGATTATGACTTTACACATATAATGACTTTACACAGATGGACTACCAGTGTGATGATTAGAAGTAAGACTATTGTATGTGTGTATTAGCATTTTTGACAATGAACTTGGATAAGACATCAGGTTATATATATATATATATATATATATGTGTGCGTGTGTGTGTGTATTTACTGGACTGGGATGTGGTCCTGGGTTTGCCAATGTACTTCAGGATGGGATTTCTCTTTTTATCCTCTCCATCTTTCTCTTTCTTGGTACCACTCAGCTGTGGAGAGAGGAACCATCAAGTCATTCATTCATACATACATATACATACACACACATACATATATATACATATACATACACACACATACATATATATACATATATACATACATACATATATATACACACATACATATATGTACACATATATATAACATACATATATATACACAAATATATGTACACATACATATACATATATATACATACATACACACACATATACACATACATACAAACATACATACACACACACACACACACACACACACACATATATATATATATATATATATATATATATATACTATATATATATATATATATATATATATATATATATATATATATATATATATATATATATATATATATATATATATATATATAATAGTTCTTTGTTTAGCTGTGTTGTAAAAATATATTAGTTTCGGTGTTGTGTGGCTGTCATCTCTCTCTTTCTATCTATCTATATATACATGTGTGTATATTGTGTGTGTGTGCACACACACACATATATATACACATGTATATATACACACACACACACACACACACACACACACACACACACACACACACACACACACACACATAGATAGAAAGAGAGAGATGACAGCCAACCACACTGAGAAACTAATATATTTTTACAACACAGCTAAACAAAGAACACTGTTTCCTTTGCTGATACTGTGATTGCAGTACGAATTGCAACACAAGTCAAACTGCAAAATGAGTTGTTCTTGCATATTGTAAAACAGAAAACAGATGCCCATGTACTTCTACTCTATTTTTAATAGTGTGGTTTCAACATAGCAGTAGTCAACATTACTTAGATAATCACTTGCAACATCTTCCCTTCCAACTCAGATTTCTTTTTAGAGCGCAGTTATCCCTTACTTTTTTCGTCTTTAAGAAAGCCAGCCACTTCTCCTTCTCCGTGCTCAGACCAGGGAAGACCTTGGAGTCTCTCAGCTTGATACCAGAATGACGCAGGTATAGGTGCACGGCCGAAGCCAGAGGAGAACTGAGTGAGAGGAGCGATGGGGCGGAGAGAGAAAGAAAGAAAGACAGAAAGAAAGAAAGAGACAGGACAAACATGGAAATGTGGGGAGAACAGACCACAAGGGAAATCAAACAAAGAAAAAGTGTTAAGAAAGAAAGAAACAAAATCGCTCAGACAGATTGCTGTTAAATTACATTTCACTCCAACAAACAAAACATTTCTTTTACCTTCTGTCCTCTTCGTGCTTTGATCTGGAGGGAGAACAGACAGAGAGACATAAAAAGGCTGTTAACTCGCCCCACAACAAACAACAGGCTTTCAAAGAGATATCCAGTTTAATTCCTCAAGAGTTAAATCCAGTTCATTCAGGTGCAAACACAGGTGTAAGAAACAGATTGTAGGGCGGCTGTCATGTGATGGGAATCGGCCTGTGTGTGTATAAAGTCAAAAGGAGTTGTCATGTCATGTGGTTTCCAGGTTTTGCCGCTGTGGTAATGACCTTTGTTATGATAGCTCCTTCTTTCGCTTTGTAATAACTACTTTATTGGGCCCCAAACATCGAATCCTGCGGCAGTCCGAGTGTGCAAAAGTTAATATTCACTTCATGGTTACAGCAACATGTTGAAGTAGAAAAATTTATAATTAGTTAATAGGTGGATTTAGACCCCCCCAAAAAAAATCAGTTTTGGTTATCTTTTGGCACAATAGTAAACCTTAGTTAATAAATTCCAAAGGAAAAAAAAACTGATCTCCTCTAGTTTGACATAATTTAGATAAAGGTGAGTCAACATGTTTTTGGTAAAAGGAAAAACATGTTGCAAGAGCAGTATGTGAGTAACAGACTCACAGTATTTCCCAGAGGGCAGTGACCTGTCTGTCCACCACCTGTCTCTCTTTCATCGGGTCTCCATCCAGCTGCTGCAGGTCTCCTTCACCAAACAGAGAGCCAAGACCCATCATCTGCTTGTTCCTGTGAAACACAAGCTTAAAGGGTTAATGTGAACTCTTGATCGTCATGGCAATATTGTCAAAACGGTCATTTATGGTGATTATTCTGCCTAAAACGGACGTCTTAAGTACTCTCAATCTTGAGTAACGTACCTGTAGTCCTGTATCTGGTCTTGGATGTCTGGCAGCACTAGCTGCTGCAGCTCGGACAGAGGTCCTCTGATGTCCTCCGGTGATGAGTAGAATTTTGTGATCGGGGGGGGGGGGCGTGTTTTTTTGGTGGTTTTTTCTTTTTAAAACACTTTTGTGGGGAAAAAAAAATGGGGTAGCCCACAAAGCAAACTAGCATTTAGTTCTTACCTATATCTGTGAGATACTCCTCTCGTACTTTGATTTTCAGGGGCTACAAGGGGAAGAAAAAAAATCATATAAGTTTTAAGCACGATATACGGAAAAAGTCAATATTTGCTGTATATGAAAAAAGCTAAATCCCTTTTAACGGAAGATTAGAAGAAAGTTTAACATTTAGCTTCTTTGATGCCAAATA
Source organism: Perca fluviatilis (assembly GCF_010015445.1). Taxonomy (NCBI): domain Eukaryota; kingdom Metazoa; phylum Chordata; class Actinopteri; order Perciformes; family Percidae; genus Perca; species Perca fluviatilis. Next base: position 19,693,774 of record NC_053125.1, read on the forward strand.
CATCAACACATCAGCAGCCAATACTGGGATATAAGACATGAAGGATTACAAGTATAAACTCATTAAGACATGTTGGTGCATACAGCATCTGGGTCCAGGAAATGGGAACAGATCTGAGGTGCAAGTGCGCGGGCGTCTTTAGTACTGGAGCCCAGGTAGGCCTCCACCGACAGGTAAAACAGCTGTTGTGGACACACATACAGTAACCATGAATGTAAGCAAGCAAACACAGATAAACACATGGGAATGTCATCCAAAAACAGTAGAATAAGCACTTTGTTCCATTGCATTTGCTCAAATCTAACATGAAATATAACGTAGACCGACCAGAGGGTTGGGGTCCAGAAGCTGGGTGAAGACGTATCTCATGAACACCGCCATGTGTGCCGGTCGTGACCTCAACAACTCAATGTCCTGGAACGGTCCGTCCATCTGAGAGACAGAGGAAGAATATGAATGACTGTATAGCTGGAGGGAACGGCGAGATGCAATGAAGAGAACGGAAGAAAATGTAGAAAGACTGCTGAAAATCACATCAACTCGGATCGATAAGAGTCACACCGAATGTTCTCCTCACCTCGTTAAATGCATAGCCGTCATCTTCTTCATCCTCTTCCTCGGGGCCGATGATCTGGGCCTTTCCGCCCTTTGAACAGACGCACACACACACATTTAAAAAATAAAAATGGAAATCACTCAGTCACACACTAGAGGACACTGACAGCATGTCCAAGCCCATCTTCCATTTTCATTTATATACTGTGCATGCGGTGCGCAACGCATAACAGTTGGATGAGGTGAAATTTGAATTTGGTGACAAGTAAGTTTTCAGTCTCACTGCTCGTCTCCTACATTTTAAGCAGCTATGCAAGTCGCAGTGACAGAAATGGAGAGGAACGGATGAAAAGGAAAGAACAGCAGCTACATCTCAAAATAGGGGAACCGTATTTTAAAGAATAGAAGTATTTTGTGTTATTTTTAGGTCCAGTATAAACCCCAGCAGAAGGGAGCTTGTGCTGCATGTGAGGATCTTATTGCAAAGGGACATCTATCTCAAGTGAATGCAAGTGCGTGTGTCCATCTCACCGAATCAGACAGGGTGTGTGTGTCGGAGTTCTGCCGTCGGTGTTGGGGGATCCTGAAGGAGGATGAAGGGGAGGAGTGGGGACTCTCAAAGGCCTGGGGAGGAGGAGGACGAGGGAGGGAGGATGAGGGGGACGGGATGAGTGGGACCATCACATACACAAACGCGCACATACGATCTCACCAGTTTATGAAAAGATAAGACTGTGCAGCCTACCTCCATGTCTCCTTCGCTTGACTCCATTGATAGTCGACCTGTCAAAGCACAGAGCAGTTTTAAGCTACAGTGTTTCCCCTATTATTGTACAACGGGAACCCCCGCCAGGCCAGAAAAATCTTTTTTTAATGCCATAAATAACCCCTATATCCATTGTTTTTTCACTCTACTTATTCTGCAGCAGCCCTATGCCATCATCTGCAGCGACGCACTGCTGTGAGTTCATGAACAAGGCAAAGATAACTCAGTATGTTTTATTCTACAAGAGACAATCCATTTTACGCCACTTCGATATAGCAAGTTCAATTCAAATCAAAGTATGTTGGGTAGTGTGTGGTACCATACCAACTAATGAATTAGAATCTCCTTTCATTTGAACTCATTCTATGTATTTTCTGCTGACATTTAGACTAAACCAGGAGCACTGCATGCTAAACATGAGATCCAATGCAGCGCCGAGATATTTACTTAAACAGGTAAAAGCAATACAAACCTTCTCCTGCTATGACGTAGCTTGTGGGACATTCGGATCGCGTTCCCTCCTGGAGAGGCAGAATAAAGCGTCAGTTAATTTTCAGCACTGGCTGTAAAAAGGTAAACTGTGCGTGTAATCGTTAAAGCTTGTTATTTTTGGGGGGGCCAAATCAGGTGCAGCAGAACAGACCGTGAACACAACACTGACATATAGGTTTGAATTTAAAACCCTTTAAAAACGCTTGACACTAGAATTTGACACGCAGGCATGATGGTTGCAGTTATAGCAGCCAAATGTATAAACACCACCTCGTCTTAAACTTAACTGAATTCATCTGGTCCCATGACTTGATCAGTGAATTTGAATATGCCGGTAAAACAAACAGTTAAAATACAGAGAGGGCTTTTCAGTGAGTATGGAAAGCAAAGGTCTGGTCTCCTCACCAGATCTTGCTGAATCTTGACCCTGACTTGGTGAGCTCTTCTCTTGGCACTTTCAATCCGCTCCCCCAGTGACAGCGACGGGCTCCTCAACTGCTCCTCCATCAACTCCTGTAATATAGTTATTATCAGCAGACATTAGATGCAAAACATCGTTGTAACTAATTATGTAGAAAACAAAAAAAACAAGGAGTGACGTAGAACATTAGAGTACACAATAATGTGAGACATTATAGATCCTTACATGGCAAGTTTTTTTTGTATACAGAGGAAGATGCAGTCAGGGATGTGTGTGTGTGTGTGTGTGTGTGTGTGTGTGTGTGTGTGTGTTTACCTGCAGTTCAGCCTCTTCCTGCTCCAGCATTTTCCTGAGTATCTGAGTGGCATGTTTTTGTACTTCTGGGTCCTAAAAAAACATTTACAACAGAAAGTGTAAATCATTTTGATGATGAACGATAATACTCTGCATTATTATTTCTTTGCTTAAAACAAGTACCTACACATGGTTAGTTTTAAGCATACATTTATTTTCACTCAGTACTGATGCAAGATGATACCAGCTGGGAAACCACTTTAACCCTTAATATCATTCCGATTACCTGTAGTGGTTTGGGTCCAGTGATTCTTTGGGAAGGGGTGCTGCTCAGTCCAGAGGGCAGGGGCGGAGGTGGAGGGGGTGGGGCCTCCCCACCCAGAGACGTTCTTTGATTGGATGTGAGCTCAGTGGGGAGGGGCTCTAAGGGCAAGGAGGCGGCTGAAGGGGGTGGCCCTTGTAGTGTCAGAGCTACATATGGTCCAGCTATGGGACGATAAAAAAAAAAAAAACAGTGATGGAATCAGATAAACACCGGCAAAAGAACAGAAAATTACCAAACACATAAAATAGTAAACCCACACAACGATCACACTTATTGCAAACTCACATTTGATGAGCTTTACCACCTCCTGATGGGACATGGAGGACACCAGTGAGCCATTCACCTGAGAGAGAGAGAGAGAGAGAGAGAGAGAGAGAGAGAGAGAGAGAGAGAGAGAGAGAAAGAGAAAAAGACAGAGAGAGAAAGACAGAGAGAGAAAGACAGAGAGAGAAAGACAGAGAGAGAGAGAGAGAGAGTTTAATTATCCTGTTTACTTGTATTATTATATCAGATGTATTTACTCCTTGTTGTTGTTTATATGTATGTATGTTTGTTCTTATGCTTTGGCAACGCAGATGTATTTTTGTCATGCCAATAAAGCAACATGAAATTGACAATTGAAAATTGAGAGAGAGACAGGCAGGAAGATTAAAATCGGGAAGGAACCAAAAACTTTCTGATTGTCTGTGATGGAAAGTAGTACACACCTTTATGATTCGGTCCCCTTCTTGGACCCCGGCCTTGACTGCTGCACCACCTGTAAAGATGAGTAAAGGCATACGGTGAAGCTCATGTAGAGAGAGAAAACAAAGTTTGAAGTCATGTTGTGTGCTACTATAAATAACTAATTTATCACTGCCCATGTCATCTAGGTTATATTATAATATATATTAAATAATTTTCAAAGTAGGATCGTATCAGTTTGTGACAGTGGACCTTCAAATCCATGAAGTGTGTAGTTGTATGAATTAAGAACAAAAATGATACATGTTTTTCGTTGTGTGATGATTTTCTTAACTACATATGGATGTTTAATCATACAATCTGTAAATTCCCATCTATAATCTCTTGAAAAGGGAGGAAAAACATATTTTCATTCTGTGTGTAAAAGAATAGAATAAGAATTATGATAACATCAACACATGGGTTGTGCGAGAGTCTTACCAGGTCGGACATTCTGCACTAGCTTGACTCTCTCTCCACATACTGTGAAGCCGAAGCCGAGCTGGTCCTTCTGCACGACCACACATCTCTGAACAAGACCAGTACCTGGAAGAGGAGAGCAGGATGTTAAGGGTGTTTTTGGGAGATATTAAATATTGTGAAATTCTAAATCCATCCTGAAACAAAAACATTCAAGCAGCATGGGAAGTCTTTACCAGTAATCTCAGCAGGGATTTCAATCGATGGCTCCCTCTGCTGGGTGGCAGAGGATTTGCGCTCTGAGTCGCCGATGGTCAGACTGCTGAGCCTGGGTTTGAGAGATGAGAGAAAGAGAGGCTTATAATACATGAAACAATACTAAACAGGGTGAAACATTCTCTGGGAGGGCTGGTTGGGACTGGGAGAGGCGAGAGGAATAAATGAAAAGGGAGAATCATTGAAGGTGGGATGGGCCAGAACAGGCCAAAGAGGGGAAGCTTACAAATAGACACAGAGCTACAGAAGAGGAGAGAGGGAAATCAGATGCAGAAAAGCTAGGGAGGAGCATGGTCAGATATGTAGGGTAGAGAGAGTGAATATATAAATAGCATCACAAGCAACAAGAAAGAACCTTGAAGGGAAAACTCACCAAGCAGCAAAAGGGCTGAAAGCGAAGCATGACAGCAAAGAAGGATAAGGGCAGATAAAGGGAAAAAAGATAAGAGAAAAAAAAGACAGATATTCAGCATGAACTTAAAGGACACAGAGAAACAGAGCAAGAGCTGATATCACCCCCATGCCCTTTATGCTCTAACAGATTGTAAACAGTGAGACCAAGTGACTTCCATGAATAACACATGACGAAAGAACACACAGTGTAAACACTGAAGGGTTTTGGTGTTATTCCAGAGTCCAATGACAATTGGACAATTTACCACAAAAAAGGTACCTAAAGTTATTAATCCATCAAAATAAATTTGTTTGTGTAAATTTATTGGCAGAGCCAATTAGTGCTGAAACAATAAGTCAATGAATGGCAGTGGAGTAAAAAAACCAAAACAACAAATTAGATACTTAAGTAATCTATTTTGTCAATTGTCAAGGAAAAACTTTTACTGCTTCTAGCTTCTTGAATGTAAGGTACTGCTCCTCATATTTAGTACTTTTTGGGTTTGGACCTTTTGGTCAGAAAAAAAAACAATATTAAGGCTTCACCTCACATTCTGAGAAACTAAGAATGAATGGAGGTGTTAACTGATCTTGAAAATGATCATTAGATGTGTCCTTTTAGCCAGTTATCAAATCTCAATATATCAAACAAAGAACTATCTGAATGGACTGATCTACTGTGACTAAGCAGGAGAGCAGGAGTAAGTCTGTAATTCTCTTTGAATGCTGTCTTTACCTGCTGCTGCATTACTAAGTTCAGTGTTCTGATATGACTTACATGGAGGGATAGGAATTGGTGCATCCCAATGAGCTATGATACACTTTGAGTGTATGAAATGTATACATTTTCTTTTTTGTGCAAGTGCTGGGTCAAGCCCAGGCACTCTGAAATAACAAGGGCAGCCACTGAGAAATCTGTTGCCACAGCTGTACAATCTGTAGGTGTCACTTTAACCCCAAACCCTGACGTAAGCCCTCACTGGACAGCTGTCCTACCTGAACGGGTGGACGTTTTTCTTATTGGCTGCCCTGCTGTCACATGACACACACACAGACACAGTGGTAGGCACGTGCACCAGAACACACACACACACACACACACACACACACACAGGAAAAAAGTTGATAGGAAAGACACATCATAAAGACAAAGATGCATCTAACAGACAATGACAGAAACACAGTGTAATGCTACATGGTGAATGTGGTGACTGACAAACAGGATGAACTACAGTACACCAAGTATTAGCAGCTGCAGAGCTAAACATAGCAGGTGAAGAGTCACAACACGACATTCAAGCAACAAATACAACACGACATTCAAGCAACAAATAGGCTAGACACTGAAACTCACTGTAAACAGAAGACGTGGTAATCTTTGGAAATCGATTCAGAACCGATTTTTGATTGAATTAAAGGTTGCTGAGGTGTTTTGTGCTTAATGTAAGAGTGACTCCTGCTTATTTTCAGTCTCTGTACATAATATCCACACTTCACCAGGCCTGACTTTGTGTTGTCATGCGACTGTCATAAGAGCTGTCTCTGTTGTCCCTATGTAGTCCAAGATTTGTATCTACATGTTTGATCACTGCTTTTATCTGTGTGACTGTATTTTCAATGCTTTTATTCTTAAAGTCTGTGCTTTTAACTATTGCCTTCCCGGGGACTACAGTTTAACATTTGCTTTTCTGGCTAATTCAGGGATATTTTCATAAAAGTTATTAATATGCACTGCCCGTGTGAAAAATATTAATACAACAATTTGAGTAGGTCGGCTGGTCTTGTTTGTTAGTTCTGAAGTTAGCTAAAGACACAGTATGCACAAAATACCTAATTTCATCAAGCAAAGGTAATTATTATGATATTAAATCCAAAATGCGACCAAACGTTCGACACTTTTTTTAGACGAACTGCAAGCATGTACATCGTCCGGGTGCTGCACTGTGCTATTGCTGTTGGGTTCCGCTTTTTTCGTTCCGCCCACAAACTTCATTAACAACGTACAGAAAAAAAATATTTTGGCATTTGTGAATCGAGTCAAGATTAAAGAGTGTAAGAAAGTATGAACTCCCAGACTGGTACTATTGTCATGCATACAGTATTTTCCACTATTTTTGCTTGTCTCATCACCTCCGAGGAAACAACCTGTCTGACTAGTTTTTCAAGAGTCCAGAATGGACCTCAGTCAGATAAAGACATGTCAATAGGCTAATCTGGGGGCCCTACATTTCTGCGCAAGGCGTTGAGGTGTACCCTTAACCACAGAAAGAGAAAGTGTCTGGGTGGATGTGAGGATCGTACCTGTCCAGTGTAGAGGTGGGTTGGCGGAGACTCATATCTGCAGCCTTTTGACACTCCTCTGCTTCCTGGTGCGGGGATCAACACTGTCACTGGGCCTCTTTTATCATCATCCACATCATCTTTCCTTTTTCAGTTTTCAGTCCACACAATGGGGCTCTCTGTTGTGCTTTGATCAGATCTTCAAGCTACTGGGAAGCTGGTTCAGATCAGACAGAGTGCTCCTCATGTTCCCATCCACCCCAGTAGTTCCAGTTGGATGTCAGATGCTGCTAAAAACTAACACTCAAATCTCCTCAGTTTTTTTTTTACTAGGTGGCATTAGTGGTTAAAAATAAATAACTACAAGAAAGACTGGAAAATGGGTAAAGGACAGTCTGCTTCCTCAAAGGTCATTAATCATGAATGAATGGCTGATATGTCTCGCTATGCTCCAGGTCAACAACTCCCATGCCTTATAGTGTCTGTGTAAAGCTAATTATTGCCAGATAAATCCAAGCTTTAACACTCTAAACTGCCGTCCAGGTAACAGCTCAGCATCATGTAGTGAAACCTTGCAATAAAATAACGAACCAAAACATTAACGCAGTCCGACTTGTTTACATGTGTGGCTTTCAACAGCTGTGCCAACTTAAATAATCCCATACAAGCTAAGCAGTACCTTAATGTCGCACGTATCTTTGCCCTAAGTTATTTAGATAGATTGATGTGTATTGTAGCTAGCTGATGCAAATTTCTCTATACACAAAATAACGTGCCTTAGTTTTATAAGTAAAACTAAAATTACCACTCCGTGAAAATTAAAAACAAAATAAAACACCGTGCAGAATGAAAGTTAAAGGTGCCTCTCGGTTTTGTGTTGTGACTTATCTAAATATTTAGCTGTCTAGGGGATGATAACGACCATCGGAAGCGGCCTGCTATATCCAGCTAGCTTCCTGAAGTTAGCTCTACGGGTGGGCCGATTTCAACCCGCGGCATGGCGTTGTTCCTCTGGCCGACCAAAAGCGCCGTGAGTTCGGCTTCCAGCTGCGCTAACGAGTCGGCCCTTTAGAGGTAGCTAGCTAACCAGCTATGTCTGCAAAGTGAAAGGCCAGCATGGTCTTAACTGCATGCTAATAGTTGAGTGTTGAAGTAGTCGAGGTAGTGGCAGTCCATGCAAATTCCAGCTCGATATATCCCAGAGTCTCGTTTTCGTGCAAATTCAGACACTAAAGCTGCATGTTAGCCAGCTAACGTTAGCTAGAATGCAATACGAGTAAAAGCTCCACCTTAGGTCTTTTTTTCCCAAAACAAGTCACAGTGGTGAATCCGGATTTGCTTCTCTCTCACGTGGTCTACCAGAAGACTCAGAAGTTATCGTTGCATACATTTATTGTGTTTAAATCCCGGTTCTTCAAATAATGATCTCTGCTGTGTTGTTATCCTGCTGCCTTGACTGGCTGCTGGTCCACCACCATATTCTCAACGATCATTACGTTCAAAAGAAACACAACAGAGCCCTCGTATGGATAGATTGTGGTATTGCATGCGGTTTGCCTCAGCAATGTTGATGCTACTCTGACTGACTACTATGGATCCATGGCTGCACTCATGCCATGGAAAAAACTATTTCTAAACACACTAAAGATAATATGCAAAATATAACTAACACGAGTAAAACCTAACACTGTAAAAAAAAACTTTCTAAAAGAGAAATACTTTTTATGAAGAGTAAAGTAAACACTTCCAAACTTCTTGTATGTGTTTTGCATCAAACACACTTAAGGTATTATTGTTTTTGTACTTTTACTATCATGTATGAGTCTTATTCTCGTTAGACAATTTAATATCACCATCAATATCTTTCTGCACGATTACTGCGCATCATCGAACATCTTCAGACCTGATGTTATAGGGCCAGTACAACAATATCTTCTTTATGGGCACACTATTTTTCAGCAATAATTTATCTTCACAGAGTAGAAATTTAACCACAAATCAACTTATTACAATCTTTATTGCATTATTTTACTACAATTAGCCTAGTTCTTTGAAATATGCTTTTTTTATGTAGCTATTTTTCCAAATCAGATTTGATGACGTTTTGAAGAATGAAAAAGTGCTACAATAAAAAATTTCACAGATTTTCATGAAAATGTAACAATGTTATTATGAATTATTTGTAATGTAATGAATCTTGACCCTGACTTGGTGAGCTCTCCTCTTGGCACATTCAATTCATAACATATTGCCAACTGCATGTTGTTTTACACGAATTTCTGTCTCAAATGTGAGCTAAATAATCAAAATATATCAGCTATAAAATTGTATCTGCATTTTTACATTTGGCGCCCCATAGAAAATGTCACATTCTTATTGCTATTAATTCACAACTACACCTATGCTGGAAAAACTATAAATAAATACTAATATAATATAATATAAATACTTATATATAAGTCTTTTTACTCTTCTGAGGTACAAGTAGACTACAAGCAGAGGTGGGGACACCAAATCACAAATCTTTTACCAAAGAGAGCCCGTTTGCGTTCAGTATTCCAGAGTGATAGGAATTTGACCCAGGCTAATTTTTGGCCCATTTTTATAGGTTAAATTGCGATGACCTTACTGAGGGAGATTATTTCAACATGGGTTCAACACTTTACCAAATATGGCCAGAGCGGGGCGTGGGATCCCTTCTGCTGTGAGGTATTGGTGGATGAGAGCAGGGGATGCGTGCGCCTCCATGTACGCGCTCTGTTCCAGGAACTTTAAGCTTATGACAAAAAAATAAAAGACAACTCCGAGCCAAGAAATCGGTAAGATCAATATTCACACTTGATATTTTTTTTCTCTCTCCCCCAGACAGTTTAAGTAGAAGTTAGCAGCGTTTACCATAGTCTATTTTTGGAACAGCGACAGAGAGCTGATTACAATAGCACAGCGCTGGGCGCGGTATGTCCGCTATTTGGGTAGGAAAAACCTTTATCATTCACTTCATGTGCCAGTTATAATGTGTCTATGTTACTCTTAAAAGTAGATGGATCTCCTCAGGTTTCATCAGAATGCTGCTTTGTCTGCCTGCAGCCTGGATCTCTAAAAAGAGGAAAGTAGGCCTAATGTATACACATTTCAGGTAGTTTGTTTTAAGAAGAAGAATGTTAAGCCAGTGAAAATGATCAAATTGACATTTAAGCTATACAGAGATATACAATAGCACCCAGTATGGCTTATATTAAGAACATGGCAAAGGCCTACTATCAACCCCACCCCACAACCGAAAAAGAAAACCAAAGTCTGGTTTCCTGTCAGCAGCAAGGGCATGAGGCTACACACACACACACACACACACACACACACACACACACACACACCACAGAACCACATGTATCTCTGGATGTAAGTTAGCAGGTATGGTGTTCTCATTTAACTCAGGTATTAGCCTAACCAATATCTCTCTCAGTAATGAAACTGGGTGACTAAGCATGCAGCACCAGTATGTCAAACCATAGACTATGGTAAGTGCTCATTTGGTTTGTGTTGCAAGTGTGCGTTCCTGCAAAAGTGCCATTAGCTCTTCAGAGCTGCTTCCTGCCTATGAGTCTAATTACACAGAACAGGAAGCATGGCGTTGCAGTTAATGGATAAACAGCAAATAAGGTTAGCAATTTTCAGGGTTTGCATTGACAGAATGAGGAAGCATGTTTTTCTTCATGAACAATGCATCGTCTCCTGGACCTATGGTGTGGAACTTGTTGCTTCTTAAGATAAGCAGCCTGTAATCATAAATCTATAGAACACCAGACTGTATAAAATCTGCATGTTTTGACAGATTTGGCAGGGACATGTAGTCCCTGCAACAAAAGGTGAACTGCCTCACTTCAATATATTCTATGAATGCAAACCTACTTGTTATCATGTGTAAGAAAAAGCCACCTCCTCCTCCCATTAAACTTATGGAAATGGCAGGAGGATCCCTCCCCTGTTGCTCTTCATGAGGTTTCAGCCCATTTTTTTCCCACGCAAAGCTTTTCCTTATCTCACCTTATCTCATACATACCTGGGAATTTGGCTAGACACATACTTTAAAACAGCATGTGGAGCAACTGGCGCCGAAAGTATAAATATAAAAATGTGTTTCTTATATTGGAAAACAAAACCCTTTGCAGTCTTAAGGACAGGAAGATTATCATAGTCCAGCATCATGTCTGTGCATGGCTATGGAACTATACTATCCTTTTTTCATGCTGAGATATATATATATATATATATATATATATATATATATATATATATATATATATATATATATATATATGAGATTATGGCATATTAAAAACAGGCTGTTCCTCACTAGCAACTCTTAAATCTTGTACAGATTGTAAAGCTCTCAGAGGCAAAAACCGTTACTAAAAACCATCAACAGTTTGGACACTAGATGGCACTAACATCAAACTGTTAGTACACCCTGGAGATGGAAATGTACAACTAACTTCTGGTTTAGACGGAGGGACTTTCCAGCTTCAAGTTAGACAAACTTCCACTTTCCATATACCTAAGGTGCACAGGTCACAGCTTGAACAGGTTTCTCACACATTCCTCAGTCTTTACACAACTTTAGTTTGAGCCGAGAGAAGTCAGTCAGGGATGAACACCTTATTTATACTTTTATTTAGGGCTGGGCAATATATCAATATTATATCGATATGTGAAGCTAGATATCGTCTTACATTTTGGATATCGCAATATTGTGATATGACACAAGTGTTGTCTTTTCCTGGTTTTAAAGGCAACATTACAGTAAAGTAATGTCATTTTCTGAACTTACCAGACTTAGTTTTATTATTTGCCTTTACCCACTTAGTAATTGTATCCACATTATTGGTTATTTATCAAAACTCTCTATTTTGTGAAAGCACCAATTGTCAACCCTACGATATAGCTGCAATATGGACATTGATGTTTTTGGTCAAATATATTGTGATTTTTTTTTCGCCATGCTCTAATTATATTACCAGCTCTGATGTTAACAGTTTTGTTTGTGCTGCAAAAAAATCATTCATGACATAAAGTAGATTCAGAATACAATTTCCCTGATGTATTATGCTTTTAATAGCTTATAGACAAACAAGCCAGTTGATAATTTTAAGCAAAACATTTGACATCAAGAAATCATGTTTTTGACAGTAAATAAAACCGAATTAAGACTGGACAACAGAGCATTTCTTCATTATTGGCTGCTCAGACTTAGAGGATGCATCAATCAGTTATGGCTACAGCATCAATGATAGAGCAGAATATGTTTTAATCTTAAGAAATAAAGTGCCATATGATGTTTGTATTTCACCGATACACTGTAGTATTTTGCATCTTGTTTCAGAATCACATCAGACTTTATTCTGATTACTCCCTCCTTTATTGTCTTTCTGCAGAATATGTGACAAACATCGGCAGAGTGTGTGACAAGCAACCAACACAAGAGCCCACATTCAGCATTAAAGACTCCTCTTAACCCTCGCTGGTACTTCAGAAGACACTTTCAACTCCTGTCTGATTGTAACATCCCATAATGCCACTGATTGTGCTTCCCACCTCCCAGCTGCTATGGGTGCGTGTAGCTGCCCTGCTGTTCACCTGCGTGGCGTTCAGTGTGGCAGCACATGGAGCCCAGCTGCACCACGGAGGCATGGCTGACTGGTGCATCTTCTGCTGGGCATTCAGCTTTGCCTGCACCCTGCTGGTCCTGCTGGTGGAGCAGTTCGGCCTCCAGGCCCGAGCGCCGGTGTCCTGGTCTAATTTCCCCATCACTATCGCCTGTTACGCCTCCCTCCTATGCCTCTCCGCCTCTATCATCTTCCCAGTTTTTTTCCTTAAGGACCAACGGCTCTACGGTGATACTCGTGACTATCGCATCGCCTCCACCGTCTTCTCCTGCCTGGCAGCGGTAGCATACATGGGGGAGGTGAGCTTGACTTAAGCGCGAGCGGGGCCAGGAGAGGTGGCAGGTTATATGGCTACGGCTCCGGTCTTATGAAGGTGTGGCGACCTTTGTGGCCTGTGCGCATTATCTTCATCCTGGTCAGCGACCCTGTGTCGTATGACCACCATGCAGCGCTCAAGTGGTGCATGGCCGTGTACTACATCTGCTTCATCCTCTCCATGGCCGTGGTGGTGCTGTGTGCGCGTGAGTGCACCGGCTGTCTCCCCATCCCCTTCTCCAAGTTCCTGTCAGGTTACCGGGCTCCTGCCGGTAATGCGTACCCTTCTCTGCCCGTACGTTCCAGTTTGGTACGCGTAAGCGTCGTTCAAAACTGAAGCTGCGGCATGGCGGTGCTCACTGCTCTCAACTTCCTGCTTTACGTCGCTGACCTGGCCTACACTGCCAGACTAGTGTTTGTCAGTGCCTGAGAAGAAAAGAGATGAAGGAGGGAGACACATTAAGAGCTGAACAGAAATAAAGATGCTTAGAGCTGAGTGAGTGGCTTTGCAGAAAAGTATATGCTCCTGACAAAAAAAAAACCTTTTGGTGTCTAATTGTAAAATGTTAAAATGAGACATCTTGTTAATATGAGAAAAAAACATCCCAAACTCACTTACAGTATGTACGTATGTACATGTTTTCTGTTATCTCCAATGGCATCATTTTTTATAACATGAACACTGTAAAAGTGGGATTTTACATAATGATATGACAAAAACTAAGTTATCTGTTAATGCTGTTAAAACCCATTGAAGTCAACACTGGAACAGAGGTGAACATCAGAAGAGAAGTTTTTAAAGGGAAATAAATGTATTTACTGTATGTGACACACAGGCACTCTGGCTGCTGACGAGGAAGCCTCCTGTGCACTTCTTATCTTCTGTTAAGAAGGATTTGGAGAAAACATACTGTATCTGTCCTTTTGTCTTATATAACGTGTTAGTATTGAAGAAAATGTAATTTGAGCAAAGAATGTTTTTAGTTAAACCAATAAATGTTTTACTGCAAAGCATGTGATGATGGAATGTGGCATGTGCTGTGATTTTAAATACACTATGTTCTGTGGCGTTCATGATGCAGTGATGAAGACAAGTGGAACTCTCCTTTGTTGCTCCCTCTGCCACCTATTAAGAGGAGCACCGTATATGCAGAATTTGCAGATAAGAGAATAGACCTTCTGAATCACATTTTACACTTTATACGACTGCTATACTTAACATGGATGCCAAAAAGTTTTGGTGAAGTTTTAAACACAAAACCCATATCTTAATTATCCACATAATTAATACAAACGTTCTCTTCAAGTGCAGATAAAACAACCCTTATTGTTAACATTCTTAACTTCTCTTGAATCCAACTGCCCCCTCTGAGTAGTTGGTCGATTTGGAAGAAGTTCATCCAGACTTGCATCAGAACTGTTTCTTGCGTGGATGATTTGTTTATATTTATTGTTTCAATTAAACTGGATGTCAGCTGTTTCACATCCTTTAAAGAGAGGGAACCACATCGTCAACTGGGAGGAGGCCTGTCAACGTTAAATAGGCGTGTCAAGGTAAAAGAAAAAAAAAGAAAAGAAAAAAAGCTGGTAACACAGGAAGATATAGGAAACGCATACACTCTAGCAGTCTTTTCACTCTGACAAATTTTCGCTGCACAATAACTTCACATTTGATAAAATGGACGGTAAGTTTATTTCTTTTAGTTATTTCTGTCAGGACTGAATACTGCACATTAAGTTATAAGATGAAGATGTTTTTTTACAGTGCAAAGGTGATACACTTTAATGGCTGTCTTTTTCTTCCTTTTTTCTTTCCACATGTTGAACAGTAATTGGTTTTGTTAAAAACGTTAAGATAGATACGCTATTTTTAATGCTCATGGGCCTCTTTATGTACCATTCTTCATTCTCTTATTGTGCTAATGCAGCTCTTTTTAAAGTAAAACTTGTTTCCCCTTTCATTGTGATTTCCGAGCAGTGAGAATTTTTACTGTTAAATACATAAAAACAGCCAAAAGACAAATGTAAAGTATTATTGAAGGACATTATTCTCTTTTAGTGTCAAACACAAGGAGAATTGTCATCTTGGGAAAAACTGGATCTGGGAAAAGCAGCCTGGCTAACACCATATTTGGAGAGAAACTGTTCACAATCGGCCACAATAGCGACTCTGAAACAAGTGAATGTCAAGCAAAAACCAAATCTGTCAATGGAAGAAACATCTCTTTGATCGACACTCCAGGTTTCTTCGAAACAAAGAGACCTGAGGAGGAGCGGAAGCATGAGATACTAAAGTGTGTCGTTGAGTGTGTTCCTGCGCCTCATGCTTTTCTCATTGTGCTTAAGGTGGAGAGATTCACAGAGCACGAGCAGGCTGTCATCACAACAATAAACCAGTACTTTTCTGAAGAAGTTTTAAAGGGGTGATAGAATGATTATATAGGGTATTTCACACTGTTCCTTATGGTCTCCTCATGGGGTATGTAACATTAGTTGGGCTGAAAATGGCCCGGTTGATATTTTATTGGCCCTTATGCATCCCTGTGTTTTGGCCCTATTTGTAACAAAAGCTTTTCTTCCAAATATGGTATGGTCGGACGAATATTTAGATGAACCTCGCGGCCGCTGCTTGGTTGAGCCTTAGCCCCGTACACACACATATAGACGGGCTGATTGGTTGAGCGACTTCGCCATACACACTCATTAGAGGTCGTGTGCTGATTGGTTGAGCGAATTCCCAATACACAGACATTAGAAACGCAACAGAATCTCATATTCCAGACACTGCAATGTTTCCTTACCAAATTCACTTCTGAGACTTTTTATCGGCGAGAAATCAACTATAAAACGCTCAAATATTGGCCGTTTTACGAAAATGGATGGCTAATTGCAAATTTGGTAATACTGTGTGTCGGAGTTCAGCTGCCTGTGTTGCTGGCTCCCGCCCGCCTTCCACACAGACCCGGCTTGCTGTGAGCTCGATTGAGCTCCGCACGCGTTGCTGCAGCCCACAGCACCTCATACCCGCGCAAAGTCACCGTGGCGTGCTGGTGGACTACTACCAAACGCCGCTGCCTCCGACAAAGCGCCAGGGCCTGCATCTCCTCTCTTCCTGCTAGCTAAATGGCCCGTGTGTGAGAGCGCGTCAGCGAGCTTGTTACACCAGCAATCTCTTACCACATGTTACACACATGTCACGCCCTTAGCTATACAACAACTAACTAAATGTTTTATAAAGCTAACAACGGTGTCCGAGTTCAAGTTAATGAATATTTGTGAGCTGTAAGGGTTTCGGTTAGCTACGACTGTCCCTTCAATCCTATGTGTACAGATTGCGGCTAGTTAGCTTCATTTTGGTCGTAATTGAGTATATTTACAGTTTGAATTTCGTCCGCCCACTTATACAACAACTAACTATATGTTTTATAAAGCTAACAACGGTGTCCGATTTCAAGTTAATGAATATTTGTGAGCTGTACGGGTTTCGTTAGCTGCGACTGTCCCTACAATCCTATGTGTACAGATTGCGGCTAGTTAGCTTCATTTTTGGTCGTAATTTGAGTATATTTACAGTTTGAATTTCGTCACACCACTTATACAACATCTAACTATATGTTTTATAAAGCTAACAACGGTGTCCGATTTCAAGTTAATGTATATTTGTGAGCTGTAAGGGTTTCGTTAGCTGCGACTGTCCCTTCAATCCTGTGTACAGATTGCGGCTAGTTAGCTTCATTTTTGGTCGTAATTTGAGTATATTTACAGTTAGAATTTTGTCACGCCACTTATACAACAACGAACTATATGTTTTATAAAGCTAACAACGGTGTCCGATTTCAAGTTAATGAATATTTGTGAGCTGTAAGGGTTTCGTTAGCTGCGACTGTCCCTGCAATCCTATGTGTACAGATTGCGGCTAGTTAGCTTCATTTGTGGTCGTAATTCGAGTATATTTACAGTTTGAATTTCGTCACGCCACTTATACAACAACTAACTATATGTTTTATAAAGCTAACAACGGTGTCCGATTTCAAGTTAATGAATATTTGTGAATTCCAGAGGAATTCTAAGAGGAGGCTAGCTAGCTCTCACTGATAGAGCTCCATCCAGCCGCAGGCTCTATCAATGAGACTCATGGACAAGCGGCGTTTATTTTCCCAATCGTTTGTTTAAATAACTCAACACATTATAATTACACACATTATAAGATTAACTAGAAACTGTGGTAAGAGAATGCTGGCGTAACAAGCTCGCTGACTGCGCTTTCACTCACATACACCGGGCATTTAGCTAGCTAGCAGGAAGAGGGGAGTTGCAGGCCCTGGAGCTCTGTCAGAGCAGCGGCGTTTGGTAGTAGTCCACCAGCCCAAACGGTGACTTTGCGCGGGTATGAGGTGCTGTGGGCTGCAGCAGCCGTGCCGGAGCTCAATCGGGCTCACAGCAAGCCGGGGACTGTGGAGGAAGGCAGGCCAGGCGGCGAGGCAGCAACACAGGCAGCACCAGCCTCTGAAGTCCGACACACAGTCGAACAAAATTTGCAATTAGACATCAATTTTCGTAAAACGGCCCATATTTGACCTCTAAGTAGTTGATTTCTCGCATAAAAAAGTCTCAGAAGTGAATTTAATGGTAAAATAGCATATGAACAATGTATACATTTTCTGAGATCTGCACGACCTAGATTCAGAAGACTAACTGATCTCAGGTCAGTTGTGTAGCCTATGTAAATGTTGGGGCGTGACCGTTCTCTTAATACACCCATGGGCTGACAAAGGTTCCGGATTTTGGGAGGTTGACGTCAACTTCCAGCTTTGTTGGGATTCGCCCGTTTTCAGCAGCAGTTTCAAAATATGAAATTTTCATAGTAAAAGGGTGTCAATGGGATTTTGAGCTTATATGTATGTCCTATTTACCCACCGAACTGTCGTTATTCAACTATGACAGGGTAAAATCGGTTTTGCATTCTATCACCCCTTTAAGATATGCCACAGTTGTCTTTACTCATGGTGACCAGCTTGAGGAAGGACAGAAAATTGAGGATTTTGTTGGCCAGAACAAGATAAGTAGTCTGGTAAAGAAGTGTGGCGGCCGCTGCCAACGTCGTCGATAATAAATACTGGATGAACAACCAGCAGGATGAATACAGGAGCAACCAGTTCCAGGTGAAGGAGCTACTTAACACAATAGAGAAAATGATTGAGGCAAACCAAGGAAGCTACTACACCAATGAGATGCTACAAAAAGTGGAGGAAGTAATACAACAAGAGGAGGAGGCCATTAGACGGTCATCAGGAAACATGTCAGAGGAAGAGATCAGAGAGCAGGCTAGAGTCAGGACATTTGAGAAGCTTTTGATCAGACTGGCAGGTACTGCAACAGGTGTGGTGTTAGGAGCTCTTTTTGGTGTAATACTGATGCCAGTAGAAGTTATCAAAGTTTTAAAGAAATGTTTGTCAGAGGAGGGAGCTTTAATCAAAATAGCAACAGCAACAGCAATGGCATGTGGAGGAGTGATTGGAGGACCAGCAGCAGTAGCAGCAGCAGGAGGAGGAGGAGTAACAACATTAGCAGGGGTATTTGCTGCAGCAGGAGCGGTGAAAGCATTGACATATATATTAATGGACCAATAGACCCCGTTGCTCTGGACGGAGACCAGTGAAGGCTATTAGAAGCACTTTTCCGGTGATGGCCAGCTTTACTGCGCAGCCTCCAACTGAGAGAGACAGCGTAAATGTGACGTGAGCAACGTGTCTGAAAGTTGTAAGTGTTCTGGTAGCTGTGCCAAGAGAAATCTCAATCATTCCCAATCTTACAGATACGGAGAGTGTAGGTGTATGTAAGGAGATAACATAAGCACAGGCTAATTATTGCTAACTAACATGCTAGTTAACATTAGTAATTAAACCTAAACAGCTAACGTACGTCGAAACTGCCTGCGAGCTTCTCCTGTACTATACGGTAATTCCTCTACTGTGCGACAGTAAGTCACTTGGTTATGACACAATCGTTAGCTTATTTTTACAAAAACGTCTGCTACGGAGCCATAACGTGAGATACAAGGTAATGGAGCTTTTTATATGTTGTGGTGTTTCTTTAGAACTAAACAACGGACACATCGAGTTTTTAAACGCTTCGGATGTAAAGTTATTCTCAGTCAAGTGACGTAAAAAAAAAATGGCGGTCAGCGGAATGCTAACAGGAGGTGATGGCCTGTTAGCAACAAAATGGCGCCATGATGGCTCGCGTTCTGAAGCGAAGCTTACCCCCTTGGGTGAAAGGAGGTTTTACAGGATACAATGCAGCTAAGGGGGCAGGCACACCACAGGAAGCAGCAAAGAGGACAGTAGCTGCTTTGAAGGATGAAGCACTATCTGTCTTTAAAGCACAAGATATTATAGCCAAAGTTAAAACAGGGTCAGAACCTTTAATGAGCCCTGACCCTTGAAGATGGAAGTAATCTATCTAAAAAAAGTTCTATTTTATTTTAACTTACCAGTGAGTGTCTGTTTGATGTGTTGTTTAGGGCATACACTGTAAACTGTGACATTAAATTGTTGTAAATTGTTTTCTTTTATAGATAAGATAAAGATAAAATGTTTTAATCAAACCAGTGTACACTGCTGACTGTATTTCTGTCACCTATTGTTCACCTATTGTTTCCTGTTGTAAACGCTAACCAGGAAATGTCACTTACTTTGGAGAAGGGTCTGGCAAAGCGAGACTACTTAATATATGTACAACATCAGTTAGAAAAGTTGTTCTTTGGGGATTACAAGGTATCACCATTACACATATAACAATCAATACATTTATTAAAAACTATTATTTGAGCAAATCCATCTTTTACTTAGTAAGGCACACACACACAAGTGAAAGTGAACGTAGAATAAAACCTGTGTCAGTGACTCTATTACTGCAACAGTGTCTTTACAGGTCTCGCTAAAAAATCAACCAGACAGCTGCAGCTGATTCAGAAGGCTGCTGCTCGAGTCCTCAGGAAAGTAGACTTCACTTCTGAAGTCTTTACTCTGAATTCCTGTCCCTCAAAGAATTGATTTCAAAATACTTCTGTTGGTTTATAAAGCGCTGAATGGTTTAGGGCCAAAATACATTTCTGATATGCTACTACATTATGAACCATCCAGACCTCTCAGGTCATCTGGGACACGTCTGCTTTCTGTCCCCAGAGTCAGAGCTTTTTTTTATGCTGCCTTATATTAAATCAAGTATCTGCTCATTTCTTACACTGCACTGTAACTTTTATTCTGGTATACCTATATCATACTATTTTAGCTTTGTTTTTGTTTTATTTCCTATTCATGTGTTTTGTGGGGGCAATTGTGTTATACAGTATACATATATCTGTGAGGGGGCGAGGGATTGTATGAAGCACTTTGTGCTACATTTTTATGTATGAAGAGTGCTATATAAATAAATAAAGTATGAACAAAATATCACATCACTTCATTGTAGTGACCAAATATTCTGTAGGATTGTACAGATTTGCCTTGAAGGCATTGCCTATGCTGCCACAGGTATGAGTTAGAGTTTCATTTCTTGAGAACAAACACAATAAATGCAAAAATAAATGAAGGCTGGAATATCCACATTATGTACATTTCAACTTATTAACATGAATGGAGATTTTGGGATAAACCAGGTGATTTTTTTTTTTTTTACAACATGCATTCCTGTATTAAAACTGAAATACATATATTTTTTGATTCTACAGAATTAACCATTGTTAAATTTGCATAATACCGTGAAAGTGAAATCAAAGATTAAAATCACAATTGGACATAATTTTCAGGGAGAAATTATTATTAAAATAATAAAAAACAAAGTAGCCTATTAAAACATAAACATGGTCAGCAACTGCTAAATATTTTTGTCCTATATCATGTATATTTAGTGTTATGTAGCCATTTGTGGTAGACCATAGTTATTACTGTTGCTTATGCATAATGCACTTAAAATGAAAACAAACGCAATATGTGTTGCTCATTCAGCCTGCAGCCAGGAAACCAGACAAGTAGAAAAAACAAATCAAGAGGTGGAGCCTGTTTTATACAATCTATGATCAGAGCGGGAACAAGAGGAAAGACTTTTTGTGGATCAGAGTCATTTTTTAGACCTCTACTTTTCACAGCATGAACAGTAAGTTACGATTTATTGCTGCTATTGTGTCAATAATGAGCATCAAATAGGCTATGTTTATTCAAATAAAAATATTTAAAATTCTGTATGATTTGGGGCATTTTCAAAACTCCCAACTAATTCTAACACTATACAATCTATAAAATATTAAAACATTTTAGTTGACGTTTTTATATTTTAGTAGGAATGGTTTCATTTTTGTTTCTTTGCTAAGGAGATATATGTCCATTAACAGACATGGTTTGTTTGCCTGAAAAAACTACTGGCCCAATAACTTTTCTGCAGTTGATGGATGTTGTCAGGGAGCGGACAGTCACAAATTAACTGTGGGTCCCAGAATTTGGTCAGCGATGGAGTCAACAGAGTCAACAAATTAAGATGAAAAGAAGATTAGGGCACGCCATGAATCGCTTGCTGTTCAAAACAGAAGTTAAAATTTTTTTTTTTTTTTTTTTTTTATTTATTTTTTTTTTTTTTCTTATTAACTAAAAAATAAAGCATCTGAACAATTTTGATTTGTGACAGTAAAATTCTCTTCACAAACCACTTTAACGCAAAACAGCGATATCTACACTTAATGTTGTTCATGTTAATATTGTTAATAATGTTAGCAGCATCCTCCCCCAGGGAAGTTTTGAGCATCAACGATTTCATTTAGTGTATTCTGATACACTGTTATGCACCAATTTATATTGAAAATACCTTTATTTAGTCTATGTGAAGAAGAAAAACAGATGACAATTCAAAATCTACCAGACATATAATGGAAAGTATGTTGTTGAGGGTCATTGGGCATTTTTAAGTGGGTATATGGAAATCCTGGAGCTTTCTTAGTGGGTGTACTGCGTATACCTGCGTATCACATAGACTACACCACTGGGCTTAAGTACTGGTGAGGT
This sequence comes from Perca fluviatilis, assembly GCF_010015445.1. Classification (NCBI taxonomy): domain Eukaryota; kingdom Metazoa; phylum Chordata; class Actinopteri; order Perciformes; family Percidae; genus Perca; species Perca fluviatilis. Next base: position 19,715,753 of record NC_053125.1, read on the forward strand.
GAGTAGATGAATGGCAGGGCGCTGAGAGAATGGCCCCGCCACTTGACCTACATACAGACTGGGAGAAGACAGGTACTACATGAGGGAGAGGGGAAAACAGACAGGGACAGCCAGCAGCCCCCCATAACAGAAACACATTCAAAATAGGAAACTGTGACATCATAAAGCAACAGAATGACCACACAATTCTCAACATTAGCTTTACTTTAAAATTGCAATTGGCTGTTTAACATAATCATGCCATATATGTCACTTTTTCCCATGAAAGATTCTAAAATATACAAAGTTGTGATTGTTAATGTTTTTCTGTTCCTCAGCCTTATTTGCCACTGTGTAATAATTAATGTGGCACAATAAATGAATGGGTAAAACATTTATAGAACCAAGGGGCAAGATATTGATATTGATACTGATTTACTGATACAGAGTCACTATTCTCTTCTAGGGCTAAAAACAAGGAGGATTGTCCTACTGGGGAAAACTGGAGTTGGAAAGAGCAGCCTGGCACACACCATATTTGGAGAGGCCACATTCAAAATTAGACAATTTAATGACTCGAAAACACATTATTCTCCAGCCAAAACCAAATGTGTCAATGGAAGAAGCATCACTTTGATCGACACTCCTGGTTTCTTTGATGCAGGCAGGTCTGAGGAGGAGGTACAGCTGCTCAACACCATAGATAATATAGCGATGGAAAACAATGGAGAATACTATACGGATGAAAAGTTGCAAGAAGTAGAGAGAAAAATCCGGGAAGAAGAACAGCGTATTAGACACTCATTAGGAAACATGTCATATGAAGAGATCAGGAAACAGGCTATAAGCAACATCCTTAGGAAGCAGGTGAACAATGGACGAACATGGATCAGAGGTTTAGTGGGGTTCGCAGTCATAGCTGGGTTAGTAGCAACTGTCTCAGCTGTGTTAAATTCAAAATCTGTTTTTCTTCTAAAGTGGTAACCTGTCAAATTTAGTTATTATTATCAGATTAGTTTAATGTTTAATTAATTTGTCCATTTAGGTCTCTTACCTTATGGAAGTCCTTACATCTGTGCTTTAAACTGTGTGCTGGTTCCTGTCAGATGAAAAGAGAACTGCTGTGATTACTTTTCTTAAAATACTGAGCAAATAAACCGTAAATAGAGAAGCAAAAAATATATAGAAGATTTACCAAAATGGAAATACATGTGTTTCACATTCAAATTAACTAATGATCTGAAATCTATAAGTGGTTGTTGGGTCTATGACTTTGGGTGGTTATATATAGGAGCATGCCACCAATTCTACACAAGCAGTCTTGCCTTGAGGAGCTCTATAGTCAAACTGTAAACACTGCTGTAAAATGTCTCCTGTAGCTCTGATGGAAATTTCCAAAGTAAATCCACCAACCTTATGGAAGTGAAATACTAAATCACACCTGTAACTTTTTTGGTATTGATTTTTGTTTTTAATTCTTTACATATGTTTTTTGTTAATCTGTGTTGTGAATGTATTATGTAATAATTAAACAGCTGATTGGTCAAGTCCTTCCAGTTTCTTATTTCATAGAACAATTCCCATGATGTCAAAGGACAACAGTTTTTGTCAATTTGCCAATAAGTTCCATTAAAATACCAAGACCATCAATAAATTGATCTTACTAACAAGCAGTGGAGTAAAAAGTACTCAAGTCATGGAACTTCCGGTTTGAGAGATGACGGAGTAGGTCGCAAACTGGGAGAGCTCTGTTGTAATCCTGCCTAAATTCGGATAATACACGTTTCTTTACCACAGTTAACTTGTGCAAGCCTGTGTAGAAACTTACTAATAATGGGGAAACCGTCCAAAAAGCAAGTTCAACCCACAGAGGACACGTCTGAAGAGAACCAAGATGTAGAAACGCAAGCTAACCTGCATGAACAGCATGCTACTAGCAACGCTCCGCTAACCTTGGCCGACATGGAGACACTTCTCAACTCAATGGAAGACGCATTGTAGCCAAACTATCTGTCCAACTCTCAGCTGACCGAGCAATTATTGACCGGCACGACCAGACTATCCAACAAATGGAAACATCTCTTAACGATGTGGAGACCAGGCTGCTAACCCTCGAGTCAACCTGCAAGGCCCTGTCCAGAGAGAACGAGACCCTCAAACTTAAAACGGATGATCTTGAAAATAGATCGAGGCGCAACAATATTCGTATAACCGGCTTACCTGAAAACGTTGAAGGCTCGCATCCGACCGCTTTCATGGAGGTATTTCTGAAAGAAACCTTTGGCTCGGAGGCTTTTCCCTCACCCCCATCCGTCGACAGGGCGCACAGAGTAGCTAACTCCCGCATGAAACAGGATGGCCCTCCGCGCCCGTTCATCGCTCGGATTCACCGTTATCAGGACAAGGAGCGCATCCTGAAGCTGGCTAGAGAGGCTGGGTCCCTCTCTTTCCGCGGATCTGAGATACACTTCTACCCCGACTACAGCGCCGAGGTCTCCAAGAAAAGAGCAGCGTACTACACGGGAAGTCACAGCTGAGGAACGCCGGATTCGGATATCGGATGTTTTTTCCTGCCAAACTCCAAGTCACTGACAAAAACGGTCAGAAATCGCTTTTTTCCTCCCCTGAAGCAGTATCAGCCTTTCTTCAAAATAACCGGCCGGGTACTTCCACTTCATGAAGCATTGACTTTGACGGCGTTAAAACCTCTCTGAAGCGGGAGCAGCCATCTTGTTGCTGGTGAGCTTTGTGTTTTTGCTACCCCGCGTTGTGTAAGACTGTTGTCGGCTGTGTAGCCTCCTGTTGAACGGCGTTGCAAACATTATAAATCTGCCACTCTCGGTGCTTATTATGCTCTGATCTAATTTTTATTAGTATGTACTGATGATGTTACACTTTTCTCTCACACAAACAGGCTACGTAAGCTCGCGCACAAAGCACCCTGACAAAAAATAAGGATGTTTGTTTGCGGTTTCCCACACTCACGCAATGTGGCTGATGCTTTTAGCGTGTTAAATTTTTTATTTAATTTTAATTCTTTTTTCCTTTACATACACATCTGTTAATTACTGACGCAGCCACGTCGGAGTGCTGGCTATCTGCCAAGAAGCGTCATGTTTTTTTTTTCTTTTCTCTCTTTCTTTTATCTTTAGACATTTATACTGTCTAATTTGACAAACACCTATCCTATAGAGCTGTTTTCAGGTCAAAGTTTTAACACAGACCTCCGTGAATCTTTTGTTAATTCATATGATAGGCCTCCGAGATAGAAGCGCAGCCACATATGCACTCTCGCTTGCACGCCCCAACACATACACATACGCTCTCAGTCACTAACACAAGCACAAGCCCTATGAGCTCTGCTGGACGATAATAAGGACATTTTTGTTACAACCCCATGCGTCTGTAACATTTCCCTTCCACTGCAGCGGCTGCCCTGGCTATTGCATGTTCATATGTTGATGGTTATAGTTTACAACTGTTCCAATTGCTTTTACCCAGTGTCTTTGCACAGTTACACTTTAAAATCTGTAATATTCTAATTGTTTCGTTCCTTTGTAAAAACAGAGTTCAAGTGTAAGTTAGGTGTTCTCTAAGCTGTTAGCTCTGAGCACTGTTCGTGATCCCGGTCCCTCTTCATTTTGTCTTTTTTTTTTTTTTCTTTCTTTCTCTTTTCTTCCTTTCTTTTCTCCTTTTATTGTTTTTTTTTTTTTTTTTTTTTCATCCCCTCTCTACACCTCTGCCCTTGCCGCGTCTTCTCACTCCCTCATAATTTGATAAGATATGGCATCTACATCTAATTTCAGTCAAAGTCGGCCCATTCACTTTGTTTCTCTAAATACTAAGGGTTTGAATACCTGGGTGAAAAGACAGAAAATAACATCCTATCTACAACAATTACATTCAGACATAGCCTTTCTGCAGGAAACCCATCTTAAGAATGAGCATGTCAACTATCTTAAGAAAGGCTGGGTTGGTCAAGTGTACCATTCCCAGTTCAATGCTAAGGCCAGAGGGACAGCAATCCTCGTACATAAGGACGTTCCATTTCAACCTGAGGAAGTGATTGCTGATGAAAATGGGAGATTTATCATTGTAGCAGGTCGTCTATTCACCAGTCTTGTCATTTTGATCAACGTTTATGCTCCAAACTACGATGACTACAACTTCTTTAATAAACTGTTCTCTGCCATTCCCTGCGACAATAATTATAAGTTGATAATAGGAGGCGATTTTAACTGTGTACTCAGCACCGTATTAGACAGATCGAACACAAGGTCCAACACCTCACCAAATCTGCAAAAGTTGTCAATGATTTCATAGCAAATAACGGTGTTTCGGACATTTGGAGATTCAAATTTGGTAATCAAAAGATATTCTCCTTCTTCTCCAATGTCCATCACACTTATACTCCGGATCGACTATTTTCTTATAGACAATAGACTGCTGGTTCAAGTCAGCTCTTGCCGTATCGCAGTATTACAATTTCAGATCATGGTGCTGTCTCATTTCACATAGCTCTTCCCAACTGTTTTAGGCCCTCTCGCACGTGGAGGCTTAACCCCCTCCTCTAGCCGACGAACAATTTGAAAATCACGTTTCTTCTCAAATTAACTTTTTTATTGAAACCAACACATCCCCTGAAGTTTCCCACTCAACTTTATGGGAGACCCTCAAGGCCTATCTTCGAGGGCAAATTATTGAATACTCTTCCAGGACAAAGAAAGCAAGAGACTCAAAACTCAATGACATCTCCAGAACCATTGCAGAGATTGATGACCGCTACTCCTCCTCTCCGTCTCCGACACTTTTTTAAAATGAGACTGCGTCTACAGACGGAATACAACCTACTTTCCACAGACAAGGCCACTTATTTACTTACAAAGCGCGCCGATTTAAGGTCTACGATTCAGGTGATAAGGCTGGCAGGCTACTAGCCCAGCAAGCTCGCGAAAGCCCAGTCATCTCGCCTTATTCCTAAGATTTATAGTGAAATGGGGAGACCTTGACAGCCCACTCGAGTACTTCAACACATTTAAACAATACTACAGTAAATTGTACACCTCTGAATGTGATGACATTTTTCCACAACTCAATCACTTCTTTGACAACCTTCACTTTCCTTCTGTTCCAGCTGAACAAAAATCCTTGCTGGGAGGCGCGATCTCCAGGGCAGAGATTCTAAAAGCTATTAATTCCTTGAAATGTAACAAAACTCCTGGTCCAGACGGATATTCCTCCGAATTTTATAAAAAATTTGCTCCCACGCTATGCCCTCTGCTCCAAGCAATGTTTAATGAATCTCTGTCTATTGGACAGCTCCCACCCACCCTACGACACGCAAGCTCAAATTTTAGAAAACTTTTTAACATCGCTGAAAAAGCGTTCGACCGAGTCGAATGGCAATATTTGTTCGTTACCTTAAAAAAATTTGGGTTTGAAGATTCCTTCATCTCCTGGATAAAACTCCTTTACTCTCACCCTACAGCCACAGTAATTACTAATGGACAGCAATCGGAGCATTTCTCTCTCGGCAGAGGTACACGTCAAGGCTGCACTCTGTCTCCTCTGCTCTTCGCCATTGCCATTGAGCCGCTGGCAATTGCTCTTAGACAATCTGGGGATTTCCGGGGTATAGAACGTTGGGGCCTCACACACAAACTGTCCCTATATGCAGACGACATTCTTTTATATGTCTCTCACCCGCTGAGTTCAGTTCCCTCCATTCTTAGCATCCTGGCCCAATTCGGAAATCTCTCTGGCTATAAAATCAATTTCGAAAAAAGCGAGATGTTTCCTCTTAACCAGGCAGCCACTTTAATCCCTGCGTCACACTTTCCATTTAAAATTGCCATCAAGGGCATTAAGTATCTTGGGGTAGAGATCACGCCTGCTTTCTTGTCCCTCTTCACTAAGAATTTTAACATCCTGTTTGAAAAATGCAAAAATGGTTGGCTAGATGGACAAATCTCCCGCTTTCCTTAGCAGGCCGGATTAATCTTATTAAGATGGTTACGTTGCCAAAATTTCTTTACCTCTTTCAAAATATCCCCATCCTGATTAAAAAATCATTCTTTATCTTATTGGAGCGGAGTGTATCTTCTTTTATTTGGAACGGTAAACCACCCAGAATCAAAAGAAGCACCCTCCAAAGACCTAAAAATCTTGCCGGCCTAGCCTTACCTAATTTTATTCACTATTATTGGGCATGTAATATAAAGACAATGTTACACTGGATTGGAGGGGGTTGTCCCAATGAGAGCGAGGCCTGGGTGCAAATGGAGCTTGCCTCTAGCTCATTTGATCTAGGCTCCATACTATGTGCCCCAGCTCCTCCCCCTCAAGGCCAATTCTGCGCTAACTCTGTGGTCTATCACTCCATTAGAATTTGGTCTCAATTTAGAAGACACTTTAAGCTGCAGACAACATCGGTGCATTCTCCCATAAAGAATAATTATAACTTCCCACCTTCTCTCTCAGATTCTACCTTTGGAACTTGGTCCTCGAAGGGCATTAAATCTATTTCCAATCTTTTTGTGCATGGCAAGTTTGGTTCTTTTGCCCAACTCTCTCAATTATTCGATTTGCCAAAGTCTCACTTCTTTAGATTTCTCCAAATTAAACACTTTGTCCAGAAAAGTATAGCCTCCTTTCCAGACTTTCCAGCGAGCAACACAGTTGACCATATCCTTTCGTTATCCCCTTCACGTAAAGGTCTAATTTCGATTCTTTACGACAGCATAGGCGATTTCTCCCTGCACTCTTTGCAGGATGTCAGGAGACTCTGGGAGAACGATCTCGGTGAGGAATTTACAGAGGATCGTTGGAAGGCTGTGCTTGACTTAATACATACTTCTTCCCCTTGCGCCAGGCACAATGTGATACAACTCAAAATAGTTCTAAGAGCACACTTGACCAAGACAAGACTGGTGAAAATCTTTCCTAATGTGGACCCTTCGTGTCCTCGCTGTAAAGGTCAACCAGCGGACCACATACACATGTTCTGGTCCTGCCCCAAACTTAGCACGTTCTGGGCCAACATCTTTGGGGCCTACTCTAAGATGCTTCAAAGAAACATCACCCTCAACCCTATAAGTGCCTTATTTGGATTTACTCTTGAAAATCGCCCCCTCATAGCATTCACCTCCCTGATTGCCAGGCATCTCATCCTGCTCTCCTGGAAGGATCAAGCACCCCCCAGCTTCACTAGATGGATTAGAGATGTTATGCACTTCCTGAAACTTGAGAAGATCAGATATACCCGTAAAGGCTCCTTGCAAACATTCGGGAAGGTCTGGGCCCCTTTTTTAAAGTACTACGAGAGCTTGCAAACACCATTAGATAAGGATGACTAAGGTGCTATTATTATAGCGGAGCGGCAACCTCCCCCCCCCCCCTTTTACTTTTATTTATCCATTTATTTATTTTTATTTATTTGGCTTGGCTTGTTTACTTAGTTATGTTACTATTTTTATTATTATTATTATTATTATTATTATTATTATTATTATTATTATTATTATCGTTATTTTTGCTTTATTTTCCTCTACTTTCTCCTTTACTAGTAATCACTTACTTTGAAATGTTGTGCTAAATTGTATATGCTTCTTCTACAATGCCTCGTTGGACAAGCACTTCATTGATCAATTATTTTTGTGATGATCTGGACTTAAAGGGACAAACTGGGATGGGTGGGTGGGGTGGGGTGGGATGGGGATATCTTTCACACTGTTTTGTATCTGTATAACACAGCCATACTTTCTTTGTATACATTTGGTCCAATATGTACTGTAGAGAATGTTACTTGGTTTAATGAAAAATCAATAAAAATTGCTAAACAAAAAAAAAGTACTCAAGTCATTTACTTAAGTTAAGGAAAAAATACCGTAGTATTTTAGACTATGTTAAGTAGAAGAAAATGTTACTGAAAGTACAGAAACATTTACAGCAAAAAGTAATTAGTATCAAAAGCAAAAGTACTTAGAATGACACTTTCAAAAGTGTTATGATCATAGAATATTATATCATTCAGGTTTTTTACTAACAAAAGGTGTAAGAATGTTTTATTGCTGTAGTTCATCTAGAACTAGTTCATGATAGATTTTAACACAGATCTGCATCACATCATATAAGCATATGTTTTTAATGGGAGTAGAAGTTTAAGTATAATGTAGCATTAAGTAAAGCACAAGAATGTCAGAAATTGAAAAAGAGTAAATTCCCTGCAGTTGGGTGTGGATGCTGCCAATAAAAACAGATACAATTAATTTCAACTTGTTCTGTCTCACTCAGACAAAATATTCTCCACCCAAAAAGGTATGAAAAGTATAAAAAGGTGCAGCTGCCATCCTCTCTCTTTGACAAGAAATAGATAAAGACCACAGACCACAAATATTATTTGTGCGATACTTTGATTTATGAACAAATCCTCAGATTTACTCTGAATGAATTAAAATACCAGAATAAATATTACTCAAGCAACAGCAACAAAATGAAATGTGCATGCATTTATAAAGATAAAACACTTTCAGTACGAAAAGGAACGTGACGTGCTGATACAGAATCATTGCTCTCTTCTATTGCTGACTTCAAGAAGAATTGTCCTACTGGGAAAAACTGGAGCTGGGACAAGCAGTCTGGCTAACACCATATTAGGAGAGGATGCGTTCAAAATAATTATCCCGTCTCTGAAACAAGTCTTTCTCATGCAGAAACCAAATCTGTCAATGGAAAAAGCATCAAGTTGATCGACACGCCCAGTTTTTTTGACACGTGTGGATCCGAGACGGTGCTCATGGATGAGATAGTGAGGTGTATCACAGAGTGCATTCCTAGGCCTCAAATTCACAGAGCAGGAGAAGGACGTCATCAAAAAAATATGCCAATATTTGTCTGAGGAAGCTTTACAATATGGCGCCGTTGTCTTTACTCATGGTGACCAGCTCCCGGAAGAGATGAAGATTGAGGAGTTTGTCAGTTAGAATATAGATCTAGTAATCTGGTGAAGAAGTGTGGAGGCCGGTGCCACGTTGTTGATAATAAGTACTGGAAGAACAACGGAGAGGACGACTACAGAAGTAACCAGTTCCAGGTGGCAGAGCTGCTCAACACCATAGAGAAGATGGTTGAGGCAAACAAAGGAGGCTGCTACACCAATGAGATGCTACAAGCAGTCAACAGAGAAATACAGAGAGAGGAAGAGCACATTAGACAGTGATCGTCATCAGGCAACATGTCACCGTCAGAGATTAGAGATAAAGCTACAGTTAGTGTTTTTAACAGCTTATTGATCAGATTGGCAGATATTGCAACAGGGGCATTGTTAGGAGCTTTTCTTGGTGTGGTAGGAATGGTTGCTGCAACTGTAAGACATTTTCAGGATATTTCAGCACTGGTATCAATAAAAAGGGGAATGTTAGCAACTGACGCTCGGGGGGAGTGAAGGGTGGTCAGATAGGATATGATGCAGCTGAAGGAGCAGAAACTGCAAAGAAGACATAGTCAAGACAGTAAAGGCTGTCTGGAAGTAATCTGGGGTTGCGAATGATCAAAACAAAAAATAGAGCATTGCTAATAAAAAAGAGTGGAGCAGGAGGTTGTTCTTTGTTATATAATTAACTATAGGGAACAATGGGCTACTTGTTTTATGGATGTGTGAAACATTGAAATTATTGGTTAGAAACCAGGACATGGAACTATCCTTTTTCATGCTGCTTGCTCTATTTTAAACCAACCTGTTGCAGTTTACTATGTGATATATATATATATATATATATATATATATATATATATATATATATATATATAGGGCTGTCAAAATTAACGCGTTAATTTTTGCGTTAATTTTTTATATTTAACTCGTTAAAAAAATTAACGAAATTAATGCAGCTGTGTTTGTTTTACTTCATGTGGCGGCTGAGAAACGTAATACGTCTCCATAAGAGCAGGCGCGCGCTACTCTAGGAGGGATTTACCTGATTGAAGTAGGCCTACGGGCCAGTCAAGAGTTGAAACATGGACCAGTAAGATCCCAAAAGAGAAAAAAGATGATGTGTTAGAATCCAGAAATGAATGAGCACGGGCTATAACGGGACCGAGTACTAGTTCCGACATGTTGTCTCGTCAGGAGAGATGCGCCACCGGTAAGCTGCTGTTTCGCTACATGCGCCGTGCTGTGCTGCCGATATGTACGTGCGCGATTTGTTTGCTTGATAACTGTTACGTTGGTCACGCTGATAAAACCTTATTTGCAGTCTGATGTTTAACGCTGTCGACTCGATAGTATCCGTGACTATATTCCAGTAAATGTTTGAAATTGGTGCGTCTCACTGTCACACAAGCTACTTCCTGGTTGCGGTGCTGGAAGGGAAATGTAGTCAATCGCTTTACATTGGTAATGGATTGCTGTGCACAGCGTCGCTATCTAAAACTACACTCACTGTTTTCACTTTAGGCCAACATACACCTTTGTGGTTTTGGGTTACTGGTTTAATGTGTAACATTGATATTGATATTGATGTGCATTTCTGTGTTTAGATATATGTGCTTTGCTTAGTCATTCAGATTAAACACTATGTATATTATAATATCTATGATATTAAGTACTGCCTAGATTGTAATTTATATTCTCTCTCTCTCTCTCTCTCTCTCTCTCTCTCTCTCTCTTATATATATATATATATATATATATATATATATATATATATATATATATATTATATTATATTATATTATTCAGAATATGGTATATTAGGTATGTGGCTAATATTGAGGGTGGTGACAAAAATCTGCTCCCAAGTCGGACAGTTTCTAGCCGTTTCAGCAGCCTTCAGCAGGACTAAATAAGCCAAATTGTTGCTGCTGTTGTTCTGAAAGATATTAAACATTCTGAACTTAGCAGAACCTTTCCTTGTTTTTTTTTTCTCTTCATATTTGTAAAGTTAAGTGATTTAGCATTATTTAAATATCCATTACTACAAGCTTCAGTCTCAATTTAAAAATGCGATTAATCGCGATTAACTACAGCAAATTGTGCGATTAATTAGTAAATTGTTTTTAATCGATTGACAGCCCTAATATGATATTATGGCATTATATGAAAAAACAGGCTGTTCCTCACTAGCAACTGTCAAATCTTGTACAAGCTCTCGGAGGCAAAAACCGTTACTAAAAAACATCAACAGTTTGGACACTAGATGGCACTAACATCAAACTGTTAGTAGACCCTGGAGATGGAAATGTACAACTAACTTCTGGTTTAGACGGAGGGACTTTCCAACTTCAAGTTAGACAAACTTCCACTTTCCATATAGCGTGCACAGGTCACAGCTTGAACAGGTTCCTCACACGTTCTTCAGTCTTTACACAACTTTAGTTTGAGCCGAGACAAGTCAGTCAGGGATGAACACCTTATTTATACTTTTATTTAGGGCTGGGCAACATATCAATATTATATCGACATCGATATATGACGCTAGATATTGTCTTAAATTTTGTATATAGCAATATCGTGATATGACAGACATGAAAGTTTAATCTTTTCCTGGTTTTAAAGGCTACATTACAGTAATGTCGTTTTCGGAACTTACCAGACTCACTGTTTTATTATTTGCCTTTAATTCAATTCAATAAAATTTTATTTATAGTATCAATTCATAACAAGAGTTATCTCAAGACACTTTACAGATAGAGTAGGTCTAGACCACACTATAATTTACAAAGCCCCAACAATTCTAATAATTCCCCCAAGAGCAAGCAGTGCGACAGCGGTGAGGAAAAACTCCCTATTAGGAAGAAACCTCGGACAGACCCAGGCTCTTGGTAGGCGGTGTCTGATGGTGCCGGTTGGGGATGTGATGAACAGTGGCGATAATAGTCACATTAAAGATAATGGAACAGTGACTTCAAATGGTAGTCGTAGTAGTTCATGTCATATCAGGGCGCTGCAGGGCGTTACAGAATTTAGCGTGGCACATGGATGGACGTAGCAGGAAGCAGCAGGGTTCAGCAGGATGCAGCATGACATTGCAGGGCACCGTGGAGCTTAGCAGGGTGTAGCAGGACCACAGCGACAGCAGCAACCAAGATGTTGATGCCATCGTACTCCAAGGGAATATGCTGGATGAAAAGTAAACTCCTCAAAGCTAGGTAAGGCTTTACCCACTTAGTCATTGGCCCAATCCCAAAGTGAGCCCTGAGGACTAAGGACTAAGGACTCACAGACTTAATTGATCTCAGGTACTAAGTGAGTGAGTGTGTAAGGCCACATGGACTCAGATAGGTAGAAATGGGATCGGGACAGCACTTCACGAGATCACATGTTACCTTGGCGACGTTTAATAACAAAGATGTTGCTGACACTTGCCAGTTTGGGAATTTTCATTTTAAGTTTGTTGCTTTCCACACGGCCAAGGCCCAGGAGACGGCTACCTGATTCCAAACTCTTGTTTTACAAGCTGGACAACAGGTTGGTCCGTTCCGTGGTCGTGTGTCGTGCTGTTGTTTACCGTCGTAATTTCCGGATTTCCTATCGTCTCGCGCGTAAACGTCACAACGCTTTGAACTGTGGGTAATTCCCTTTGGTAAAGTCTGCATCGATGCAGACTCACGGAAAGGGCTCGGTAAGTGTGTACTCAAACCCTCACGCCCTTTGAAATTCCACATTGGGACAACCCTAAGCCCCTACGAATTTCGCGAGAACGCGCACCAAAGTCCGTGAGTCTGTGAGTCCGGACTTTGGGATTGGGCCAGTGTATCCACAATATTGGTGATTTATCAAAACTCTCTATTTCGTGAAAGCACCAATTGTCAACCCTACAATATTGCCGCAATATCGACATTCATGTTTTTGGTCAAAAATATTGTGATATTTTGACTTTTTCCATATTGCCATGCTCTAATTATATTACCAGCTCTGATGTTACAGTTTTGTTTGTGCTGCAAATCATTCATGACATACAGTAGATTCAGAATACCATTTCCCTGATGCATTACGCTTTTAATAGTTTATAGACAAACAAGCCAGTTGATCATTTTCAGCAAAATGTTTGACATTAAGATATCATGTTTTTGACAGTAAATAAAACCGAATTAAGACTTGACAACTGAGCATTTCTTCATTATTGGCTGCTCAGACTTAGAGGATGCATCAATCAGTTAGAGCTACAGAATTAATGATAAAGCAGAATATGTTTTAATCTTAAGAAATAAAGTGCCATATGATGTTTGTATTTCACCGATACACTGTAGTATTTTGCATCTTGTTTCAGAATCACATCAGACATATTCTGATTACTCCCTCCTTTATTGTCTTTCTGCAGAATATGTAACTAACATCGACAGTGTGTGACAAGCAACCAACACAAGATCCCACATTCAGCACTAAAGACTCCTCTTAACCCTCGCTGGTACTGCAGAAGACACTTTCAACTCCTGTCTGATTGTGACATCCCATAATGCCACTGAATGTGCTTCCCACCTCCCAGCTGCTATGGGTGCGTGTAGCTGCCCTGCTGTTCACCTGCGTGGCGTTCAGTGTGGCAGCACATGGAGCCCAGCTGCACCACGGAGGCATGGCTGACTGGTGCATCTTCTGCTGGGCGTTCAGCTTCGCCTGCACCCTGCTGGTCCTGCTGGTGGAGCAGTTTGGCCTCCAGGCCCGAGCGCCGGTGTCCTGGTCTAATTTCCCCATCACTATCGCCTGTTACGCCTCCCTCCTATGCCTCTCCGCCTCTATCATCTTCCCAGTTTTTTTCCTTAAGGAAAAGCAGCTCTACGGTGATACTCGTGACTATCGCATCGCCTCCACCGTCTTCTCCTGCCTGACAGCGGTAGCATACATGGGGGAGGTGAGCTTGACTAAAGCGAGGCCAGGAGAGGTGGCAGGTTACATGGCTACGGCTCCCGGTCTTATGAAGGTGTGCCAGACCTTTGTGGCCTGTATTATCTTCATCCTGGTCAGCGACCCTGTGTCGTATGACCACCATGCAGCGCTCAAGTGGTGCATGGCCGTGTACTGCATCTGCTTCATCCTCTCCATGGCCGTAGTTGAAAAAACGAGTGCGACCGGGCTGTCTCCCCATCCCCTTCTCCAAGTTCCTGTCAGGTTACGGGCTCCAGGCGGTAATCATGTACTTCACGGCTGCCATCCTCTGGCCCGTGTTCCAGTTTGACAAACAGTACCAAAGAAGCTCAGCGTCGTCAAAACTGCTCTCAACTTCCTGCTCTCAACTTCCTGCTTTACGTCACTGACCTGGCCTACACTGCCAGACTAGTGTTTGTCAGTGCCTGAGAAGAAAAGAGATGAAGGAGGGAGACACATTGAGAGCTGAACAGAAATAAAGATGCTTAGAGCTGAGTGAGTGGCTTTGCAGAAAAGTGTATGCTGTTGAGTTTCTGACAAAAAATACCTGTTGTCTGATTTTAAAATTTTGAAATGAGACATTTTGTTAATATGAGAATAACATCCCAAACTCACTTACAGTATATATGTACATGTTTTCTGTTATCTCCAATGACATCATTTTATCAATGAAAAGACTGAGCAGTAATAGCAATAAGCAATACTCAGCCAAGTCAAGTAAGCCTTAAAGGGGTGATAGAATGCAAAACCGATTTTACCCTGTCATAGTTGAATAACGACAGTTCGGTGGGTAAATAGGACATACATAGAAGCTCAAAGTCCCACTGACACCCCTTTACTATGAAAATCTCATATTTTAAAACTGCCGCTGAAAACGGGCGAATCCCAACAAAGCTGAGTTGCTTACGAATGCATCTCAAAATCTGGAACCTTAAGAGAACAGTCACGCCCCAACATTTACATAGGCTACACAACTGACCTGAGATCAGGTAGTCTTCTGAATCTAGCTAGGTCATACAGATCTCTGCTATTCCATTACAAAATTCACTTCTGAAACTTTTTTATGCGAGAAATCAACTATGTAAAGCTCAAATATGGGCCGTTTTACGAAAATGGATGGCTAATTGCAAATTTTGTCCAACTGTGTGTCGGAGTTCAGCTCCGGTGCTGCCTGTGTTGTTGCCTCGCCGTCCAGCCTGCCTTCCTTCACACACCCCGACCTGCTCTGAGGTACTTGGAGCTCCGTCACGACTGGCACGATCTGATATCACCAAGTAATTAACAGTCCAGGATCAATGACAAAGTTGTTTGCCCTGGATTAACATTATAACCAACCAATCAGTAGCACGTTTTGCTTGTGATGTCATTGATAGGGCGACGTGATGGCAAATTCAAAAAAGAAAAAAAAACGTCTGCCAGTTTCACTATCGTAACGGCCGCCCGTTCTAGAGCTGCCGCCGATGCTTCACTATCGCGCTTAAAAGGTAAGATTTAGCCTACTTCCAAGAGTTTGAACGTCTTCAAAACATTATAGAGTTGATGTGTAGCTAGGCTAAACAAGTTAATAAGATAACTAGTATGACCAGCTAGTGTGCTAGCAGTAATTCAATTGGAAAGGGTTGAGCTACCAAATGTGATATTGATAAGAAATAAAATATCACGTTCCAGTTCTATCTCTTAACAAGATGGAATGTCTGTCATTAGGCTAACAATTGTAATCCTATGAAAAACACGCTACCTAGCATGACCAGCTAATGTGCTAGCAGACTTGTGGTGGTATGATCTAGCTAGCCTAAAGAGCTAACGTGTAGACTAAACAAGCTAATACAGATAACTAGCATGACCAGCTAGTGTGCTAGCAGACTTATGGTGGTATGAACTAGCCTAAAGGTAGCTTACTACTAAAATGTTCATGCTAAGCCTGTGTGAGTCTGTAGACGTTTTTTGCAATGTGTGTTTTAATCGAAGTTGATAGCATTAGCAACTTATATGTGCAATGCTACAATTAGCTGCAAGTGATTAAGTGTTGATCCTGGACCACTACAACATCACATTCATCCTGGACTGTTGTTTATTGTTTGTCCTGGATAATCACAGTCAGTTATTCTGTGCGGTCATTAAGTGTTGATCCAGGATCACTACAGCATCACATACATCCTGGACCGACACAGAGTGACATTCATTCTTATCTTGTCCACGCCTTATTTTAATCACTCAAATCTATGTTTCAGAAAACATAGATTGTCTGGTAAGTGTGAAAGGTTACATAATAAAGTGTAATTAATCATTAGTGCATTTCAAAGTATATCTTAAAGATATCCTTTTCCTTTTTATTATTCGATTACCTTGTGGGAACGTGCAGACCTCTCACAATTTTCCTCTCTCAAGACTCTATTCGAGGACTTGTAAATTTCAAATGAGGTTCCAACTAATTTTGCTGTGTTTTTTCCACAGACAAACTCCATTGAAGATGTTGGAGAACAACAGTTTATGATGTGGATTGTGGACACTTGTGTCTAATCGGGAAATTGGACCAATTAGTTTTAGTTTATAAATAAAAACATTTAATAAACATTCTGAGTTTTTTTATCATTTCATCCATTTTCATGTATGTGCAAATTAATACTAACAAGAAGACTAATCAAGTTCAATTACTTTATTGTCATGTACTCCAAAGGGTGGTGTTCCTGGAAGACAGCAATTGAGGTCAAGGTAAAATGCAGGTTAAAATAAGAGTCCAGGTTTTGCAGTTTTTCCATTTGAATACTGTGAACCTTGCTGATGTGGCATCACAAAAACATCAAGTTTGGCTTTCTTGGATCCACATTCTTTTTTCTTCATTGATGACAGCTTTTTAAATAATATCCTCCATTTCTGAAAGAAAAGAGCACATGGTTTTACCTCCACAGACTTTACTTAAAATACTTTCCATTATAGAGTTAATAAATAACTCAGCAGCTAAAGTTAACCTAACTGGGCATTTGAAACCAAACCAAAACTTAAGCCAAGTGCCCTGAGAGATTAGCCTTAGGTGACCTTGAATAACAGGGCTATAGATCGCATAATGCCGGAGTTATGATTTAATAACAATTACTCTGGGGCTGTAATGCTGTGATTGTCCTGGACTACCACTTAACAACAGTCCAGGATAAATGTCACTCTGTGGTGGTCCTGGATCAACACTTAATGACAGCACAGAATAACTGACTGATTGTCCAGGACAAACAATAAACAACAGTCCAGGATGAATGTGATGTTGTAGTGGTCCAGGATCAACACTTAATCACTTGCAGCTAATTGTAGCATTGCACATATAAGTTGCTAATGCTACCAACTTTGATTAAAACACACATTGCTAAGGTGTTTTGTCTGTAATGTTAGTTATGCAAAAAACGTCTACAGACTCACACAGGCTTAGCATGAACATTTTAGTAGTAAGCTACCTTTAGGCTAGTTCATACCACCATAAGTCTGCTAGTACATTAGCTGGTCATGCTAGGTAGCCTGTTTTTCATAGGATTAAAGTGGTTAGCCTAATGACAGACATTCCATCTTGTTAAGAGATAGAACTGGACAGTTATATTTTATTTCTTATCAATATCACATTTGGTAACTCAACCCTTTCCAATTGAATTACTGCTAGCACACTAGCTGGTCCTGCTAGTTATCTTATTAACTTGTTTAGCCTAGCTACACATCAACTCTATAATGTTTTGAAGACGTTCAAACTCTTGATCTTACCTTTTAAGCACGATAGTGAAGCATCGGCGGCTTAATACATCCATGATCGGCGGCAGCTCTGGAACGGGCGGCCGTTACGATAGTGAAACTGGCAGACGTTTTTTTTTTCTTTTTTGAATTTGCCATCACGTCGCACTATTAATGACATCACAAGCAAAACGTGCCACTGATTGGTTGGTTAAAATGTTGATCCAGGGCAAACAACTTTGTCATTGATCCTGGACTGTTAATTACTTGGTGATATCAGATCGTGCGTCACGACTGGCAGCCCACAGCACTCCATACCCGCGCAAAGTCACCGGTTTTTGGCAAATGGACTACTAAACGCTGGTGCTCTGACAGAGTTCCAGGGCCTGCAGCTCCCCTCTTCCTGCTAGCTAAATGCCCGGTGTGTGTGAGTAAGAGCGCGGTCAGCGAGCTTGTTGCACCAGCAATCTCTTACCACTGGTTCCAGTTAATCTGTTAATGTGTGTAATTATAATGTGTTGAGTTATTTAAACAAACGATTGGGGAAATAAACGCCGCTTGTCCGCGAGTCTCATTGATAGAGCCTGCGGCTGGATGGAGCTCTATCAATGAGAGCTAGCTCCTCCTAGAATTCCTCTGAAATTCACAAATATTCATTAACTTGAAATCGGACACCGTTGTTAGCTTTATAAGACCTTTAGGGAGATGGCGTGACGAAATTCAAACTGTAAATATACAGAAATTACGCCACAAATGAAGCTAACTATCTTTGATTTGTAGCAAGCCACACATACTAGGATTGAAGGGACAGTCATAGCTAACGAAACCACCAACTCTTCACAAAAATTCATTAACTTGAAATCGGACACCGTTGTTAGCTTTATTAGACCTTTAGGGAGATGTTGTGTAAGTGGCGTGATGAAATTCAAACTGTAAATATACAGAAATTACGCCAAAAATGAAGCTAACTATCTGTGATTTGTAGCTAGCCCCACATAGCTAGGATTGAAGGGACAGTGATAGCTAACGAAACCCCCACTGTTCACAAAAATTCATTAACTTGAAATCGGACACCGTTGTTAGCTTTATAAGACCTTTAGGGAGATGTTGTGTAAGTGGCGTGATGAAATTCAAACTGTAGAAATTACGCCAAAAATGAAGCTAACTATCCGTGATTTGTAGATAGCTACACATAGCTAGGATTGAAGGGACAGTGATAGCTCACGAAACCCCCACTGTTCACAAAAAATCATTAACTTGAAATCGGACACCGTTGTTAGCTTTATAAGACCTTTAGGGAGATGTTGTGTAAGTGGCGTGATGAAATTCAAACTGTAAATATAGCTAGTTATGCTGACAGCCAGCCAAGATTAACTGGAACTGTTTTAAGAGATTGCTGGTGTAACAAGCTCGCTGACCACGCTATCACTCTCACACATGGGCCATTTAGCTAGCAGGAAGAGGGGAGCTGCAAGCCGGGGTCTGTGGAGGAAGGCAGGCCGTGCAGCGAGGCAGCAACACAGGCAGCACCGGCAGCTGAACTCCGACACACAGTCATACCAAATTTGCAATAAGCCATCAATTTTCGTAAAACGTCCCATATTTGAGCTTTATATAGTTGATTTCTCGCTTTAAAAAGTCTCAGAAGTGAATTTAATAACGTAATAGCCCGACAAACAATGTATAACTTTGCAATGAGACCTGCTGTCAAGTCTCCCATTTGTTTCTATGTAGTTTGCTCAAACCAATCAGCGCGTAGCTCATTCTGAATATTCATTAGCGTACCATATTTGGAAGAAAAGCTCTTGTTCCAAATAGAGCCATATTCACAGGGTAGTTAACGGCCTAATAAAATAGCATTCTGGCAATTTTTAGCCCAACCAATGTTACATACCCCATTAGGAGACCTTGAGGAACAGTGTAAAATACCCTATATAATCATTCTATCACCCCTTTAAGAATAATTTGTTTTCGCGTTTTCTCCAAACTTTGACCCTACGATCCAACTGCCGTAGGCAGAATCATCCAATCCACCAAACAATGGCAGAATAAGCTGTTTGGCATTGGCAGATAAGATTTGGCAAATTTTTCATGGGCGCAACCCACATACTCAGCGCTGCTCCTCATCCCACAAATGCATGTTCCCTACAGATGGGGCACCATATGAAAGGAAAAGGGAATAAACGCGCTTCCAACGGTATAAGATTTATTGCCAAAAATTATTGTTACCACAGAAAAATAATCTACCAAACACAAATGTCCTTACTTTTTGTGCTACATTTAAATAAATGTTTGTCCTGTTTATTTTAAGTTATGTGATGGATTGTGTATGTACTGTGATTGTGATGGCACTGTGTTGTGGATTTCATGATGCAGTGATGCAGACAGTTGCAGCTCGCCTTTGTTGCACACTATTACCTTGTAAGGTAATAAAATGGGTAACAAAAAAGAGATGATGTGTTGGAGACACATCATCTCACAGGCCCTTGTAGAAGAATCAGGCAACTGTCATTCTGCACTTTTCTCTTAACATTATGAACTGTGAGTTAGGGTTACCTATCCTTTTAAGTTTTTACCCTTTTAGACAGCATGACATCACAATTTTCCACTGAACGCCTGCCCAGATTTGTGTTCATGCCCTTACCCCGACAATCATAGCAACAGCTGTGTTAACCTATGCAGGGGTTGCTATGTTCATGTAAGCTACACAGAAGACGTTTCCCTTTTTGTCACTCCTACTCCGGAGAGATTGTGCAGACATCACTGTTATGTTTTATTACTGATTATATTCATGCAACAATGATTTCATGTTTTTTGGCAAATGTCATAGAAATGTGATTAAAAAAATTCAACATTTTCTGCAGTAGAGATACATTTGGAAATAATGCTGTGTGAATCTATTTTTAGCTGTCAGTGGTACTTTGTGTGGTACATGGTCATTATTTTCATGATATTAAGCTGTATACCAAGGCCTGCAAATGTATTTGATGGAAAAAAAAGTCCAACAAGTCTTTCTGTTTTCATAATCAGATTATCACTGAGCCAATAACGTGATGAAATATTACATGTAGTAACATGTAGTGAGACGTGCAAAATGGAGATGCGTGAAAACTCGTGCAGCATGTTTTTGTGTAGTCAGGAAGTGAAAGCAGTGGCCAGACTCAGATACAGGAAACATATTTTACATTCTGGCACTCTTTTCACTCTAACTTATAGTTGCTCCACAGTTACTTCACTTTTGACAACATGGACGGTAAGTTAATTTATTTCCGTTAATAGTAGTTAGAATGTGTAGTGAGACATCCAAAATGGAGATGCGTGAAAACTCCTACAGCATGTTTTTGTGTAGTCAGGAAGTGAAAGCAGTGGCCAGACTTAGATACAGGAAACATATTTTACATTCTGGCAGTCTTTTCACTCTGACTTATAGTTGCTCCACAGTTACTTCACTTTTGACAACATGGACGGTAAGTTAATTTATTTCCATTATTTCAGGATTGAACACATTAAGTTGCAAAATGTAGAATTTAAATAATAGCTGTTTTGTTTTAAATACTTTTTATAGTGCACAGGTGCTACACTTAGATGGCTGACATACTGTTTTTCTTCATTTTTGTTACAATCACACAGTATGTACTAATACTTAAAATCAAGTGATGTACAGAACCGATCCTAAGTGTCATTATGAGGCTGTTCTGGTCAGATTTGAATGGATTGTATCAGCTAATATAAAGCCGATCAAAACTGAACTCTATTGTGTTTTGCATGCTGGTGCTGCAGCGCTGCTTCATTTAATGACAGCCAGGCTCTACGCTGTGAGCATTTAGTTTAATTTGAGAGTGAAATTTTGAATCTGTGAAAAATGATTTGATTGCATTTGCAAATTCTGTTGTTTAAAAGTGTTATTTCAATCTGTCGGATACACATTTAATCAAAATTAAAGTAAATAGGTATCAGATCTGACCATCACAATATTAAAGGACTCAGAACAGGGTTGGGGCAAAAAATATACTTGATCATCCCTAAAGCTGTTTACAAAATTGTCCTTAGTAGTCTTTCCCACTACTTCCCTTCACATGTTAAAAAGTCAAAAGACTTTATATAAGATAACATATAAGATATATGCTTGTTGCCGGTCTCTTTTAATGTATTGACATAATTCTTCTAGTACTAACTACTTTTGACCATTGAGGATTTTTATTGTTATTGAGTTTATCTGTATTTTTTTTACATAAAAACAACCAAAATACAAAGGCATATTATTATTGATGAACATTATTCTTTTTCAGTGTCAAACACAAGGAGAATTGTCATCTTGGGAAAAACTGGATCTGGGAAAAGCAGCCTGGCTAACACCATATTTGGTGAGGGACTGTTCACAATCGGCCACACTCTCAAATCTGAAACACGAAAATGTGAATCAAAAACCAAATCTGTTAATGGAAGAAGCATCACTTTGATCGACACTCCAGGTTTCTTCGACACAGAGATATCTGAGGAGAAGATGAAGCCTGAGATAGTGAGGTGTATCACAGAGTGTGCTCCTGGTCCTCATGCTTTTCTCATTGTGCTTAAAGTGGAGAAATTCACAGAGCATGAGGAGGCTGTCATCACTAAAATAAACGAGTACTTTTCTGAAGAAGTTTACAAATATGCAATACTTGTATTTACTCATGGCGACCAGCTCCCTGAAGGAAAGACAATTTTAAAGGATTTAGTCTGCCAAAATTAGAGCGTCATGGCGCGTAGTTGTGAGTCAGAAGACGCGTCCCTCACAGGAGCCAGAATGAAAGTTTTTTGACGTCTTTTCTGGACGTTGTATAGACGTAAATTAAAGACGTTCTAACGGACGTAGTTTAGACATCCAGAAGACGTTCTCACAGGAGCCAGAATGAAAGTTTCATTGACGTCTTTTCTGGACGTTGTATAGACGTAAATTAAAGACGTTCTAGGACGTAGTTGTTAGACATCCAGAAGACGTTCTCACAGGAGCCAGAATGAAAGTTTCATTGACGTCTTTTTAGGACATTATTTAGATGTCAAAAACGTGCTAAATATGTCATTTTTAGACTGCCAGAATAAAAGTTGTATTAGATGCGTTTTCTGTAGAAATGTCAAAGATGACTGTTAAGATTCTGTTAAGAAAGGCTTCTATTAACATGGAAATCCCATCTGGACATATTTGCAAGGATCAAAATAAAAAATAAAAAAATGTTTACTTCAAACAATGGCGTTGAGTGAGTTAGTTCTCACTCGAGAAAAACCCAGTTACTCATTGTTAATGGTTGTCGTGTCATGAAACTGCAGACAGACCATAGACCTAAATTATTTGAAAGAATATGGATTATATTGATTATTCAATTGAATAATTTTTTAGTTTATATAGTCTTGCATTTTTGTATCTTATCAATATAATTGTAATAAACTGCTTACCATTTTTCTTTAAACAAACTGATCACTTCAAGAAATCAACTATTTAAATTTCAAAATATATTTTTATTAGTAATATTTAGAAAAACTTAAAACCAGAACAGCAGTTTAAATTAAACCAACAACACACTAATACTTAAAACAAGAACAGCAAGTATAAATTAACACAATAACATAATAAAACTTAAAAGTCAGAACAGTAAGTAAAAATAAAAGTGCTATAAAATTTTGTAATATTAGCACAGTATATTTATTTATTTATAACCACCACCCCTCTACTCCCAGGGGCATGTTTTAGGTGGTCCGATGCCAACGACTTTATTTGGGCCTCTGTGGCAGCTACGTCCCATTTCATGACAGCAGCTACAATCAAAGCAAAAAATCCTATGTAAAATAAATCAATTCAAATGCCACTGTTGTGGTTTAGCTTGCAGCATAGATACAGATTATGCTTAGATGAAAATTTGAGTAACATCAATTAAATGAAATAGATCACAAATTAAGTAAAATTACATCAAGCCTGATATTAAGCATTCCACACATATTTTTTAAAATTACCATAATATAAATCTTACCTTTTATTGCTGAAAACAATTTCTTGTCTTCGAGCCCAATTTTATCTTTTTCCCCTTCCCTTTCAAATTAAACAGTGTCATTAGGTTGTTGGTGAAGAGCCTAATCCAATCCAAGACAAAAATAATATGCAATTATTCCACCACATGCAGAATTGTCTTAAAAAAAAAAACAGTGATTTTGCATTGGCACAGCCACACTATTTTTAACCTTCATCAAATTGCCTGAAAAGACACTATACAATATAACCATATCTCTACATACATTACACCTCTTAGCTGAGAAGGACATAGGGCTTCATAAATTAGCCAGTTAGCCTTAGTGGCTACTAACAAATTGGCTGGCCGCATGAGCCTGGCGTTTTGTTGTGTGGCTGGCGCGCTGCGTACATTTTTCTCTGTCTTTGCACACCAGAACGCTGTCTGACGCTGCTGCGTAGCCTTGTCTGTACACATACGTTTCCAATTGATTTACTACAGTAGTACACTTCATGTTAAACATAAAAATATACTGATTTGATTTGAAGACAACTTTGGAAGTATTGACTTTTATTCAAGTAAAAAGTATTGAATTTTTTTTATTACATTTATATCTGCATTTATGTCAAAACCTAGAGACTTTCAAAACAACATGTTATCGCGTGAAAAATGAGCGGCGGTTCTATTTCTAGTATGCATGCGTTTTCGGTGCGGCATTCTGGGATTGGAGCCAGGCAAAGCCACGGTGCCACTCGCAAATTAGCCTTGGGAAGAAATTTCTTATGGTGTAACATACATGTTCAAAAGTTGTTTTAGTCGTACAACAGAAAACTCAGATTGGACAGATAGTCTAGATAGCTGTATGGATTTACCCTGCAGAGATCTGAGGGAGCAATTTACATAAACGACAGAGTTTAAAGTTGTATTAATTTAATAATTAATTTTAAAGAAAGATAACAGAAATTTGGCCAAGAAGAGTGAAATCTGGTGGAATTTCCCTCTCGATGCTCTCTTTTGTCCGATGAGCCCATGTCTGTCTCTCCTTCTCTCCCCTTAATCCTCCGGTTATTGTTGTTGTTGGAAACCAGAAATAGGGCTTTTTTTATTCAACGTGAGGGAATAAAACAGGGAAGTAAACCGCTGCATTTTATTTTAATGACCATCCGTTTAAATAAAAGTGCATATGTCATCTCTAAGGTGGCTTTGACTTACAAATGTAGCCATTTTCATAAAATATAATATATACAGTTTATCTTTTAGCACTATTTAGCTAAAAACACCAAGATATAAAAACTATCCATATTGCCAAACCCTAGTGCACAGTCCTACTCTTTACTTAAACCAACAACTAAACCAAACTACCAAATGAAAACAGATTACGGATCTGTTAAGTTAATAAGTAAATAAATACCTGTCCATCACTTTGTGCGTGCAGTCCTTTACATCTTTCCCACCCACTCTTGCCAGCTGACAAACCTATAATTAAAAAACACATTCAAATATATTAATGGTAAAAAATTGAGAACATTTGGGTCCAGTTGTTTTCTGCGCGCCCTAAAAACATAACATGTAAACCATACAAAATCATATGTATAATCATGAAATAATTGAAATATTTTAACTCAAATATAAATTTTTTTTCCAAAAACATTTTATCAGCAGGTAAATACAAAAAGCTGAAAGAAATTTGCTGGATCGATATTGAAATGTATCAATATATAAGATCTCTGCTTTATTACTCTCTTGCATATATTTTCTGGCATAAGTACGGCTGCAGGGTGTGTCTCCTTACAACAAAATTAGCACGCATAATCTTTTGGAACCATATCACCCTGACTGACTTGCAGCGTTGGCAAAAGAAAACTCCTGCTGTTCGGATGTTGCCATTTCTGATATATTAACATTTCAACATTTTAATTAAAGAAATATACTACAGTTTGATCAGAAATACAAATTTTATTATGATAAGCAAACTTAAGTTACCTAAGACATCACCTACCACTGCATGTGTAGTATATGAAGTGAAAAGTGGAAATAAGTAGGGATGCCGATATTGGATTTTGGCCGATATTCGATATGCCGATATTTTCAAACTTGTTTTTGTCGATGCCGATATCGATATTTTTCCCCTGATATATTTACACTTTAATTGTACTGAAGAGAAATTCGGCTCTCCTGTAGCTACCTTTACCATATTACACTCATGTGTTGTAGATAAGGCAATACACAAGACAAACAAAACACATTTAATTCTACCATGTAGATTTTACAAATCTCCACTGAAAAAAATGGTACATTATTTCACTTAGAGAATAAATGATATGCCAGTGCCACATTTACATTTTAAGTTAAAGACTTCAGTACTTATGAATAAAATAAATAAAATTTCAAATAAAAAATGACATCTTTTACTTGAGCGTCTACCAATCCTCCACCACACACCATAATTATATCGGCTGATATATATGCGGCAGAAATAATCATATCGATGTTGTGCCGATACCGATGTTGTGCCGATAATATCGTGCATCCCTAGAAATAACACCTGTTTTCCGGTTAGAACGTTCTGTGTTCCGCATAGCCCCCTATTGGCATTAGTCAAGTCAAGTTAGTGCTGGGCGGTTTGACCAAAAATTTATATCACGTTTTTTTTTTTTATAATGATGACGGTTTTCCGGTTTATGACATTTTTTAATTTTATTTTCATGCATAGTCAAGTGTTCAATGCATTTTCTACTTGTTGAGAGGAATTACTGCAGTAAATTGACTTAGCATGGTCTATTTTACTGTCATTAGTGAATATTGTAGAATATTTCCACACTAGTAATAAAAGGGTTTGCATGGCCCTGGAAAAATATGCTGTTGCTTACAAATAAGAGCCAGTCATGCTTCTAATGTAGTGAGGAATCAGAATGCAAAGACAATTGTAGTCAAAATTCAGGACTTTAACTTTTCAAATTTCACTTCTTTTTTTTTTTTTTTTTTTATAAAAACCAGTACAAAAAATAGAACAACTTGCAATACAGGTACATTACACAGTATTCAAGTAAATATAAAAAGGAAATATAAAACAAATGACTTAGTGAAGTTACAATTTGCATTAATATTACATACACTATCACACACACACTCTCTCTCTCTCTTTCAATAAGTGTTTATGTTGAGAGGAATGGATTCCAAATGGCTGTTCTCTATCATTTTACATTCAAAGCTCTGGTTTTTGTGTTTAGCGTGAAAGCTCAGCGTGATTGCCACCAACTTCGGGATAACTATCACGAATCGTTTGTTAAGGATAATCAATAGGATTGTAAACCTCATTAGAGGTTGAAAAATTCTTACCAAGGTTTCAAATTTGTTTTTATCAGAAGAGAAGCCTCCTCCCTCTCGAACTCTTCCAAGGTGTTAATCTTTATGATCTCAATGCTAGATTTAGGCATGCTCCTCTGGAGTTGTTTGACCTCATCAGTGAGAGTCACCAGCTTTGTCAGCACTATTTTTTGGAATTCTGGCAATAATGACAAATTAAGAAAAAAAAATTACTCACTATAATCATGGTTCTCTGGTAACAGCAAGGCATTTCAGTAAAAGTGTGCTCTATAGAAATCCCAGAAAAATGAATAACTATTCAATTTGTTACATAACACTATTTAACAGGTAAACTTTAACCCTGTATTTGACAAATCAGTTGTATTAAATAACAATTTTATTAAGAGATGGTTGTCATAAATGCCAAAGCATTAAAATTAAAACCTGAAGTCCTGATTCACCAGTTACAAAAGGTATGTAATGTATACATAAGTAATTAGTCTGGGTGTTACATGAAAATATTCTTGTACTTCACAACTTCTGACAGGGGGAATGTGGTTGGCACATCCCTATTATAACTGGACATTTCATGTGAAGACCTAAGCAGGAAAAAAAAAAAGTGTGTGAAGCGATCAATATATTTAGAACACTTGCACAATGTGCCTCATTGAGTGATACAACCAATGACATTCACCATCTATGCAGACTGATCTCATGAAATAGCGTATGTATGACAGGCCAATTCGTATTTCCATTTGTAGCGTGCTATTAACCCGCGCATAATCGCTTTTGCGTGTTTATCAAGCGCCGTTTGTTGTCCATTGACTTAACGTTAAATGACTATAACAGGGTTTCTGCAGGTATCAGCAAATCTTATTTCATGCTTTTTCATGCCATTTTTCATGCCACTTTAAACTAATTTAATGCCCATGTTCAACTGCAGATACTTTCACACACAAATTGTAAGCATTTGACAATGCCAATTTTTATATTTGAAAATCGAAATTTAACTGTCAGATGGCTCACAAGACGGTTTACAGTCATTAAACGCATAACACAAAGTGCTTCACAAAATAAGAACACAGAAATACAAATATTTAAAACACTGTTCACTGAGCAGCTAAGCGTCTCTGCCCATCGGATCTCAAAACAACATGCACCGATAATTAAAGGGGTGATAGAATGATTATATAGGGTTATTTCCCTGTTTCTTATGGTCTCCTAATGGGGTATGTAACATTGGTTGGGCTGAAAATGGCCTGTTTGATATTTTACTGGCCCTTATGCATCCCTGTGTTTTGGCCCTATTTGTAACAAGAGCTTTTCTTCCAAATATGGTATTCTCATAAATATTTAGATGAGCTGCGCTGATTGGTTGGCGACTTGCCATACGCATACACATTAGAGACGCGCTGATTGGTTGGCCGAATCCCCAATACACACACATTAGAGGCGAGCTGATTGGTTGAGCCGAATCCCCAATACACACACATTAGAGAAGCGACAGAATCTCATATTCCAGACACTGCAATGTTTCATTACCAAATTCACTTTCCGTACTTCTGAGACTTTTTAAGCGAGAAATCAACTATAGAAATCTCAAATATGGGCTGTTTTACAAAAATTGATGGCTAATTGCAAATTTGGTAAGGCGTGTCGGACTTTAGGAGCTCCACACAGTCTGGCGGGAAGCGGGTCTGCTGGGCTCCATACCGAAGGCCAAAGTCACTCTTTGTGGAGACTACACTACCGGGGCTCAGCGGCGTCTGGCATAACTATAATATATTCACGGTTTGAATTTACGTCCGCCACTTACATAAACATCATTCCCTAATGTCTTATAAAGCTAACCGTTGTGTCGATTTGATTTTAAGGCATTTCTCTGAGCGTGAGCGTCTTTGTAGGACTAGCAGCTGCTTGTATATGTCCCATTCATTACAATGGGAAATGCGTAGCTAGCTAGCTACACTATCGGCATAACTAAATTATATTTACAGTTTGAATTTCGTCCAGCCACTTATATAACATCATTCCCCAGTGTCTTATAAAGCTAACAGTTGTGTCCGATTTGATTTTAAAGGCATTTTTATGAGCATAAAGCGTCTTTGTAGGGACGAGCAGCTGCGTGCATATATATGTCCCATTCATTACAATGGGGACATATCGCAGCTTGCTCACTACCATAACTAAAGTATATTTACAGTTTGAATTTCGTCACGGCATGGATATTACAGGTTCCTCAAGGTCTTACAAAGCTTAGCTAACACTTGTCCATTTCGGTTCAATTGAATGTATTTTTGTGAATGTCAGAGTTAGGAGGAGGCTAGCTCTCATTGATGGACTCCATCTCACGGCTCTATCAATGAGACTTCGCGGACAAGAGGTGTTTATTTCCCCGATTGTTTATTTAAATAATTCCAAAACACATACCCATTATAAGATTAGCACTGGAACCTGCGGACTGCGGTAAAGATTGCGGCGTAACAAGCTCGCTGATCAGCGCTCTCTCACTCCATACACGGGCATTTAGCTAGCAGGAAGATTTTCCCATTTTTCCGTCATTTGAAATTTATTCCGTTCTTTTGCCACAGCGTACACTCTCTCACATAGACCCGTAGACTCACCGACGTTGCATTACTAGCATCCGTTGTTGCGACTTTGTGCACCAACCCGTAAAAAACGCCAATACTGTCTGTGACCATTACGCTATACTTCTGATCAAAATTAGATTTAGATGTTTATATAATCAAAATAAATGCGTTGAAAAACAATGTTTTTATTCCATCAAGTTTACATAATTTTTAATGCCCCGGACATCGGGAAGTTAATGCTTTTCATGCCATTTCATGCCTTAATTTTCACAAAATCTATTTAATTACTTTTCATGCCTTTTAATGACCCGTGGAACCCCTGTATAAATATATGACCTACCCCAACCCGTCCCTAAATCTAACCCGTCACTGGGGTTAAGAACATTTATTAATCTTTTCATACCATCTTAGGGAAAAAATATCACTCCCCAGATATAGATATTCATTTTTGTTCCGTTTCACGCTGAACTTTAATGGCTTTGACATACCACAGCGGACTCACTGTGACATTTAACGGGTAGACTGACCGCGTGAATAACATCTTACCACAGCGGGATAGCTCAAAATGCGTATAGATAACACCCCACTTGGCATGAAGTGGCGTGTATGTTTATGCAAAGTCATGATGTCATGTTGATCTATGGACTACCTTCCACAGCCTGGGACCTGTTGTACACCTGAGAACCCAAACTACCAACATTAGTTATCCAGTATGAATAGTATTATTCATGCTAATTTGATATTCAATAAGACAAGCCAAATGTAACTGGCAATACTCACCTGCTTAGTTATTCGGCCCACAGACCTGGATGAACCTGTAACCGCAAAATGTAGCCATTATCAATAGTGCTAATTACCTATGCTAATTTAATATTCAATAAAAACACTACTGTGCCTGGCTATACTTACAACTAATTGAACTGTCCGGCCCACAGACCTGGACCTGGGCGGATCTGTGGAACCCAAAACTGAAACATCAGTTTGTCACGACCAATTAGTAACCTGCATACTAATTTTGATAATCTAAAAATGAAAAGTTAAACTCACCACAAGTTGACCTGTCCAAAGACCTGGGTGTGCTTAAGCAAGTCAGAGCAGAAACATCAGTCATTCATTATCGGTAGTCCTAGTGACCTGCCTGCAATATTCAGTAATGAAAGGCTATACTCACGACTAGTTGTCCTGTCACGGCCCGCAGACCTGGCTGTACCTAAGCAATGCAGAACAGAAACATCAGTCAGTCATTATCAAGTGTTAGTTACCGGCTGCCTGCTGATTTGATAATCTGGAAATTAAAGTTAAACTCAGCGACTAGTTGTCCTATCCGCGGCCTGCAGACCTGGGTGAACCTAAGCAATGCAGAGCAGAAACATCAGTCAGTCATGATCAACAGTCCAGTGACCAGCCTGCAATATTCAACAATGAAAGAGTTAAACTCACGACTAGTTGACCTGTCACGGCCCGCAGACCTGGGTGAACCTAAGCAATGCAGAACAGAAACATCAGTCAGTCATGATCAACATTGTTAGTAACCTGCATACTAATTTGATAATCTAAAATGAAAAGTTAAACTCACCACTAGTTGACCTGTCCAAAGACCTGGGTGTGCCTTAGCAATGCAGAGCAGAAACATCAGTCATTCATTATCCAACATTGTTAGTTACCTGCAGCACTGAATTTGATAATCTAGAAGTGAAAGGATTGAGCTTTCTCACCACTTCTAGTTGACCTGTCAAAGACCTGGGGCTAAGCAATGCAGAGCAGAAACATCAGTCATTCATTATCATTAGTCCACAGGTGACCTGCCTGCAATATTCAACCAATGAGGCTATACTCGACTAGTTGTCCTATCCGCAGCCCGCAGACCACGCTTTAAACGATACAGAACAGAAACGTATTGGTCAGTCATTATCAAGTGTTGTTGGTTACAAAACGCCTGCTGATTTGATAATCTGGGTAAAAGTTAAACTCACATTAGACGTCGCAATGTCGGCGGGAGCTGGGTGAACCCACAGCAATTACCGCAGGCAGAAACATCAGTCAGTCATGATGCAACAGTCCAAGTGACCAGCTACCGTATTCAACAATGAAAGCTGCCTACGACTGGATTGACTAATCACGACCCGCAGACCACGGGTGAACCTAAAGCAATACAGAACCAGAAACATCAGTCAGTCACTTGATCCAACATTGTTAGTTACCTGCATACTAATTTGATAATCTAAAAGAGTTAAACTCACCACCACTAGTTGGTACAATCGCCTACCCAAAGGGCCACAGCTGTACCCTGACAATGCAGGCAGAAACAAACATTGGTGATTCTTTATCCAACTGATTGATGACCAGCCTGCAATATTCAACCAATGAAGCGTTATACTCGACCAGTTGACCTGTCGCGGCCGCGAAGACCTGGGGTGAACCCTAAACAATCGAAAGTATGATCCAGTCGCGATAGGAAGAAGTAGATGATAGAAGTAAGTAGGGCTGCACAATTAATCACATTTTAATTAAAATACTTAAAATTTGTTAAAGGCGAATGCAAAAGCTGGCATTGCAATATCAGTAAAATTAATTGCAATTAGATATTTTCCTAATATCGTGTGATCACAGTAGTGATTACTTGCATGTTGATTTGGTATTCTAAAAATAAAAATAAAACTTTGGAACGAATTGTTAAATTAAAATATAATTTGAATAGTAAAAAAAATATTATTTGATTACTAAAATCACAAAAATGCTCGATATTGATGAACAATTGGCTTTATAAACAGAGCTACTTCCTGAACTTCAGCTGCCCGTTTCGCTTTGTGCCTCGTTTGTTATTATTGGGACAAACTGATGAATCCAGGTATGCTTTGGCCTATGTAGTCACAGCAACACTAATCAGACACACCTGGATTAATCGAGTTTGTCCTATAATGTCAGACAGAAACAAAGAGCTGGCTGAAGCTCGAAGTAGTTCAACTGCATAAAACCAATTCAAGTAAATTCAAGTTAGCGAGAGTGCTAAATATAAGGCAATGTGAGGTTTTTAGTTTACTGAGCTAATGTTATGTATCATGTAATGTTAGTGACAGCCGCGGCTGGGATTCGGAAGGATGGGTAATAGATTTAACATTAAGTTTAAAATTGTCATCCACCGCCAAAATGCTTATGTTATCATTATCATTAGACAGCCAATTATGTTTTGTTTCAAATTATTCTAATGTTTCATTACAGTGTTGATAATGCATAATAGTGAAGTATTGCGGGCTTCATTTGAGCATTAAATATTTGAATATTAAAAGAAAAAATGAAATTTGAATAGTATTAAATGGGAAGATTGACAGCTCTACTCACCACTATTTGATCTGTTGACTCCACTGACAACAAAGACAGATAGTTTAATACAAATACTTAACTTAAAATTTGAATCTGGTTAAATGCGCATGGTCATCTTAGTAACAACTCACCATTCTTTAACTTGATTGGTGGAGTGGGAAATACTGGAATTATTGGACTGGAATCTTAGTAAATAAGGGTATAGCAAAATTAACAGACAGTTTACTTGATTTTTGTAACTGAGCACAGGCAACTTTTCAATACACATTAAATGGCAAAAAAAAATTTTTTTTTCTTCTTCTCCTTTCTTCTTTTTTTTTCTGCAGTCGCCTTCAGACAGGTCAGATCCTTTTAATATTAAAAACACGTTGCAATTGTAACATGAGTTTGTGTGTTTTCTCTATTCAACAAATGATGGGGACATACCTTCAACAAAATCGTCAAAATGTTTTTTTTTTTCATCCTTTTTTGGACTACAACCTCTTCGTCTTCATCTTCTTCACATAGTTCAGCATGGCTGGTTTGATCGTAGTCTTCACACTCATGGAAACTTTCTGCAAAGACAGCAAGCATGTCATCAAAGCTTATATCAATGTATAGTCCACATAACTTCTCCAATTTGTTTTACCATTGTATCAATATATAAGAGGTTTCCGAGGTAATTTTACTTTCAACAATGGGAAAGTTTCCCAGTCCTCCTTAGGAGCCACATGGTTGTCAAAACAATATTTTGCCCTCGTCTTTGGCCATCGAAGGGTTTTCTCAGCTACATTAACCCAGGCATCAGGGATGGTCCCCTCCATTTCCTTCCATTTATTTCTATACACGGCCCTGACGAAAAGCATAACCGCAACAAAATGAATATAATAAATAAATGAACTATTATATATATCAAGTCAAGTCACGTTTATTTATATAGCGCTTTTCACAATAAAGATTGCCACAAAGCAGCTTCACAGTGTAGTGTATATATATGTATATATATATTTACTCACTGCTCTTGACTAAAGAACTTTTGAAGCTTTAATAAGGATAAGTCTATATTTATTTATTTATATTTTCGGTGCAGGTTGTTTGATAATTAAATTTCGGTATATGTCCAAGGCCTACCAGTTAGACAGTAAGGGCACAGGTAAATAGGACATCTTTACTGTTGTACTATTGTGACAAATAAGCAAGTTTGCAGTATTGCTAAGATGTCAATATTTAGTTTAATTATATTTTATTTTAGAAGCACAGTGCATTTAGTTTTTGCTTGTTTCGAGATTTGAGTTGAGCAATACACATTTCATGCAAATCATGCACCCATTTACATACCCAGTATATACTCAACGCGTACCTAATGTCTTGCCAATCTTCATGAGAATGTTCAATGCCATGCAGCAGAGGAATCATGACAGAGCCATTGTTGAAAGGAAGGCAGGCTACTTTTCGACCAAGGTCTTTTTCCTTGACTTCTTTTCTTCTAAGTCTCCGGCCATTCCCTATGTAAGCAATGTTCAAGAGGTTTTGCGGACATGGTTTTGTCAAACAGGTTGACGAGTGTGTCTCTGTTTTACCACATCGCAAACAACTGTACCATCTCCCCTCCCTCTCTTGAACAAAAGCAAAGCTCTCATCTTCCAGAAGGAAACAGCTGTCTCTTCTTTTTGATGAAATGTACATTTGGGGCTTTGCTTTGCGGGCAGTGGAATTCCCCTGGGCATGTTCAATTTCGACCAGGGGTTTGGACACCTGCGCTAATGGATTTTGGCCAGTCCTGACCAATCTTTTGATCTGCTGCAAATAGTTCTCATATGGAAAGCAACATATGTCATTTAAAACACCACAAGCGAGAGACATCTTCATGGATGTGTAACAGGGCATGCACATTGTACACCGTAAATGTTTTTCCATAGAGTGCAGGGCAGCTAGAAACAAAAGTGCCTCATCAGATCAGCAGAAAAATCCAAATAGGCAGCTCTTTTCCTCTCATCTAGGTCAGCATGATGGATACTGCCACGGTTAATGTCAACAAAGTGAGCATACAGCTGTAGAGGAGACTGTATTTTTTAGTACTATGGGTCCGATGTACAGAAGAACACGGAGAACTCTGTGGCTTCCACCTGTCCAACTCCTGAAGGCCCCGGGGCTGTCGTGCAAACTCACTGGGCATCTGGCGCCGTAGCAGGTTTAGTTTTTGTGAGATTTCATTTTTTCTGTCTCAGAGAAAGCCTACACAGTTTTGGGCCTCGAGTGAGGTACACCAACAACCGCCTAACAACTCCCAAGCAAACCGTATGCATATAATCCAAAACAAAGGCACTGACACAGGGAATCCCAGCAGCTATTAAAGGGCTAGATCCATTTTGATGGCAGGAATACTCTAACTGACTAAATCCTTCATCTGTGCGCAAGGTTGATGTCATCTGATTGAAGACAACTCTTCTTTCAACATACTGACCTTTCACTTGGCACCTCTCAACGCTGTCTATGCAGTATGACCTTTAATGCATTTTAAATATGCTCTTGCGGGTGCATCACAGATAAAGGTACGAACATTTACGGCATACTTTTTTCTCAACGAAACACCAGGCCATTCTGTTGGAGATTTTGAACTCCTCAAAAAGTCATGAAGATACGCATCAAGGGGCTCAGGTTTGCTTTCCCCCCGGGTACAATGCCACAATAAATGGACTGAAATTGCTAAATGTAACCAGTATTGGCGAACTGGACTTTTTTTACTTTTGGTCTCTTTTTTTTTTTCCCCCGGCTGAACTATTTTTTTTTTTAAATTATACTATCATTGCGTGAATGACTGTCAATGACTTGAGGAGTGTCTAGTTTAATGTGCGTGCATCTTTAGGGATTACATGTCCATGATCCTTAGAATCTGCAACAATTCATTTAGGGACCTATTAGTAATTTGATGTCTTGTACTCCACTCTTCGAAGTCATTGCCGATGTTTCTAACTTGGACCTCTGGTTCAGGGTTCAAAATCTCCACATCTGATTCACATATTCCGATGTCAGTGTCAAAGTCTGAACCATCAGTGGTCACACTGATGCTGTGGTCATCAGTATTGCTTCCACCATCATCATTGGTTGTTTCCTCTCTGTCATTTTGTGGTTATTCGTCATCAATTGTCACCGCAGTGTCTTCGTCAGAGTGGAGAAGTTCATTGATGTCTGCTCTACGTTTCCTCCACATTCTTAAATAGGCCATCTTTAACCCTTAAGTTGAAAGTGTCAAAACAAAA
This sequence comes from Perca fluviatilis, assembly GCF_010015445.1. Lineage (NCBI taxonomy): Eukaryota > Metazoa > Chordata > Actinopteri > Perciformes > Percidae > Perca > Perca fluviatilis. Next base: position 19,751,739 of record NC_053125.1, read on the forward strand.
TTCAGTAAAATTAAATATTTTGAGTGTGCACACACACACACACTAGAGATGTCGGATGTGCGGATGTCGCGGAGATTGTCCGTTTTTTATATGCAGATTCGGATCACGTGTTCAGTTCCGAATAGTTTAGATAGTATAATGTATATTTGGATTACGGGCTCTCTTTGGCGTTTTTTTTTTTTTCAACAGACAAAAAAAAAACTTATTGGGTTTATTCGCTAGATTGCCTTATATTTAACAAATGAACGAAATCAATGCTCTGCTAGTTAACTGGAGATGTTTTATTTATTTGTATTGGTACATTCGTGCTGCAGGATGTTTCAAAAGTGGCATTAACAACCTTGGCAAAAGTTGTTTCAAAAACAAATTATGCCTATGCATAAAATTCTAGTCTAAGAATAGCATAGCAAACTGTGCTTAAAAATTGAGGGGTAGAACGGTATACAGAAGTTCGCGGTTCGGTTCATACCTCAGTTCGTACGATTTCGGTGAGTGTGTTAAAACCCACGTATTGTAACTTAAGCGCATTGCAGTCTACTATTCCTGACAAACTTTCATGGTTGCAGTTAGTGTTACTACAGTAAATCCATGGTGAATGTTGCTGGACACTGGATAGTTCATTCATGGCACAATGTTTCTTCCTGGTTTTCGACTTCAGCTGTTTGATCAGTTAATACAGAAATTTGAATGTTTCTAACTAGATTTCCTAACGATGGCATTACTTCTGTGGTAAATTTGATATATATATTGTATATATGGTACTTTGAAGACTAATTGTGTTGATAATATAACATTGAGACAAAAAGGTAGAGGATGAATACTTAACTTCTGTTGTCAGCTACTCAGATGAATGAGGGATCCTGGCCACAGAAAAATAAGAAAGAGAGGAAAGGGGAGAATTAATTAACAAGGGGTCACATTTCAGTACTAGTATCATATTAAGCCAAACAAATATCAAATTGTTTCTTTGCCAACTTGAGGTGAAAACAAATTCACAGTTACATCAATGGACATTGCCTAAAAAACGGAAAGTCCATGGCAAGATGTGTTTTTAAAAAATGAAATCATTAAAACTTAATAGTCTCTAATGATATGCTACTAGTGCTTATTTTTAAGAACACTATATCTATTCAATTAAGTGCTAGTAACTTATTCATTAGCTACTATTACTGATTCATTAGATACTAGTTATTATTTATTACATAGTTACGTTTTTGATACAGCCAAAGAAAGAAATGCCCAAGAAATTTCTGATTCTTTTCAAAATTGAAAAATGATTCTTTAAAATTATTTTTTTAAATAAATCTAACATCATAAAAAAAAATTCACAAAAAATTACTGTTGAAAGAGCCACATATGGACATATTTTTGGAATAGGCTAATGTCATGTTGCCCTAAGGGGCACGTCACACAGCAGCGTTTTTGCGTTTTTACGACACCATGGGAGAGCATGCGCATGGAAAACGGGTGTGAACTGCGTTGCATGATGGCGAGAGGTACCAGCAAATAATTAATTGATTTCAATATTAGTTTAATACAAACACTTGATTGTTACGTGTTTGTACTTGTATACTTTATTCATTGTGCATTAAATAATGTTAACAGATTAAATTTATTAATTTTAACAATGTAGAATCTTTTTTATTTACCCCAAGGAGAATAATTGCTACAGTAGGCTATATAACTATTTTTTATTGTTATTTTATTATATCTAATGTTATTTAACAAATGGAATCTTATTGTAAAGTGTTTTTACTACAGTTTCCATCTTTGTAACCGTGATATATACTTTAATATATGTACATTTAAATTAAGCTTTGGTACTGAAATTTTACAGAAAATGCGTGGATTCTTACTGGTATCGGTATCGGTACATAACTGGTATCCGTGACAACACTATAGTAGTTTAATGTACTACTGACACTAAAACTCTGAAAAAATTTTTTTTTCTTAAAGTAATTTTTATTTTTGGGTGAACTATCCATTATACATATTGTCATTATCCACAATATGTATTATTGCATTTTGTATTATTGTTACACTTTATATTATATTATTACTTTATATTATTTATATTATTACATCCCTAGAAATAACCGTTCGGTTACCGAGGGCTTTCGGTTCGGTATGCATTTTCAAATTTTTTGGTTTAATATGAATATTTGTACAGTTACATCCCTAGTACTTATTTATTAGTTACTAGTACTTATTATTAGATACTTATTCATTAGATAGTAGTACTTATTTTGATGGTGACTAGTAACTATTATTTTGTTACTATTGAACACTACAGTGGCTGTTCTGACTAGTCATTATAAAGAATAAGCACTAGTAGCTGACGTTAATGAATAAGTAACGTTACTAGTAATTAATGGAATAGATAGTATCTAAAAAATATGTAATGTTATTGACCCATTTTCAGTTTTTATAAACATGGGGACTTTTTTTGGGGTGAAGCCCACTGTCCGGAAACCCCAATTATTTTTGTTTGCAAAAGTTCATTTTAACGGATGGACATGTACATGCTCAATGGATAGACATTCTGACAGGATTAAGGTTAACGTTGGTAAATCACTGGTAAATCAAAAGGTTTAGAGAAAAAAATGAATTACTTAGGCTAGCTGATCCAACTGAGACTAACAAAAAAAATCGGTAACACTTGATAGTCCACTTTAGACAGTCTACTAACTATAAGTAGCGTTGCAACTACATGTCAACTAACTGTCATTAGAATATTAGTAAGCTGTCTGCTTAATATCTACTATCACGTTATTTTGTTGGTCCCCCAACAGACATTCTACTGACTATAATTAACTTGCCAACTACAAGTCAACTAATTCTCCTAAATCGATTCCTAACACCTAACCTAACAGTCTACTGACTGTCTACTACAACTTACTAATACTCTAATGAGAGTTAGTTAACATGTAGCTGCTAGTTGAAAAGTTACTTAAAGTTAGTAGACTGTCTAAAGTGGACTATCAAAATAAAGTGTAACCAAAAAAACTTTTAGATATTTTGAAAACTACTCACTATTAGTATTACCCTATTATAACAATGTTACTTACAAAGTCCTTGATGGGACGTCGACTCAAGTGTAACACCGTCAAACTACGACAGCCTTCCTTGGCAACTAAGCTAGCTAGCTTAAGTAGCTAGCCGTCCTTTTAGAGGGAAAAAAACATTTGAATTACTTAGCTGAACCAACTTGGACTTCCGAAAAATCTTTATGATATCATTTCTGGAATCACTCAGTATAACCAATATTATAACATTACTCACAAAGTCCTTGATGGGGGCGTAGACTCAAGTGCAACCCTGTCAGACAGCAACCACGAGGGCGCAGCTTAAGTAGCTAAGCGACCTAGCACGTCCATTTATAGGGAAAACAAATTGAATTACTTAGCTGAACCAACTTGGACTAAAGAAAAAAACTTTGATAACATTTTAGAAACACTCACTATTAGTATTACCATATTATAACAATGTTACTTACAAATTCCTTGATGGAGACGTCGACTCAAGTGCAACACCGTGAGACAGCGACACAAGACGGAGACTACTAACGTTAAGCGATCTTAGTAACGTTAGGCGTCCAGGGGGAAAAACACATTTGAATTACTTAGCTGAACCAACTTGGACTAAAGAAAAAAAACTTTGATAACATTTCGAGAAACACTCACTATTAGTATTACCATATTATAACAATGTTACTTACAAATTCCTTGATGGAGACGTCGACTCAAGTGCAACACCGTGAGACAGCGACACAAGACGGAGACTACTAACGTTAAGCGATCTTAGTAACGTTAGGCGTCCAGGGGGAAAAACACATTTGAATTACTTAGCTGAACCAACTGGTACTAACGAAATAAAAACATTATAATAACATTTCGGGAATCACTCACAATTAGTATTATCAATATTATAACATACTTACAAAGTTCTTGATGGGGACGTCAAGTGTAACACGAGCCAGCAAAAGCCTTGGTGCAGAATCGCGGCGGGCGAGGGCATGCTGCGCGGACTGCAGTCATATATCCGTCCGCCACAGAACTGATGCTGCGTTCCAGACACAGTTCTTAGCCCGTAAGTTACGACTTCAAGTCAGACTCACGACATGGTCGCGTTCAGACAAAGTCACCACAAACCCTTCTAGCTAAGCGTTAGATAGTGGCTACCTAACGTTGGACGTTAGCTATCTAGGTTACTTTACATTGCCTATTTTATGTCTATTTATTTCTACTTATCAGTGTTAATAACCGGCGTCTTTACAGCATCACATTTGTTGTTTATGTGTGTGTGACGTCAAAAACTGTAACTGGGAGCTGCCGATCTGAGTACGAGTTCACGAGTAGTAAGTTACGGGTTTGACTGCCGTTCCATGGCACTTTCACGGGTAGAAGGTGCGTGAAACACGAGTTACGGGTTGCCTGGAACGCAGCATGAAAACTTGTATTCGAGCATGTTTGATCATTATATAGATCATGTTATAAAAGTAAAAAAAAAAATCAAGTAATTGTATCACAGTTTGAAAAAATCACAGTTTGTATTTTTTATTATCACTATAAAGGTAGAACTATTTTTCACAGGGGATCGGGGAATCTTCTTGAAACCCGGAAGGTGTACCCAAACCGCCTTTTCAACCACACTTTTAAGAACAAAAACGAAAGGGGAAAAAACACTCATATCCGAAAAACATGCTTATCACTTTTTAAAAATATAATTTTATTAATTAGCATACACGTAATAAAAAAAACACGCAAAACAATAAACAATAAAAAATTGACATTTGTAGGAGTGGGTGAAAATAATTTTATATTTGGGCTTGCCCTTAGGTTCAAAGGTGGTCAGAACAGCGCCTTCAAAAAGCTTATGTGGAAATTTACATTTAGGCTACCCATCACCCTCAAACAAAGACAATGACAAATGGAAAAAATACAATAAATAAATAACTTTTTCTAGAATACATAATTTAATATAAAACTTTAGAATAATTGTCCATATTGACTGGAAGTATTTGTGTCAACGTTTACCATTCCCACATCCCAAAAATCATGTGGTTATAACTCACATTATCAGTTATTGACAGTTTGGTTTATACCTCGCCTTAAGTTTGAGGGACCAGATTTGTGCCAAACTGCCTGTATCCTCTAGGCCTACCTCTCAGAGATCAGATCGTAAAAAATCATTAGTCATCCTGCCACTGCTTTCCCCATTGTGACTGACCTGTCTAAGTTTAAAAGAGCGAGGTGACCAAAATAATAAAATTATGTAAAGGGTTGAATGCAATACAATTGTGATATTGACAAGGATCTTAAGCGTCAACTATGGCGTCCGCTCCTACAGTGTTGTGACCGTTTCGAGAGTGATAAAGGGGTGATAAGTCTGATTTTGAAGATCTGCAAGGTCTGCCAGCCAGTTAGCAAGCAAACCTGCCCTAAAAAGACTGCTTGCTGGTGAAGTGCTAATTTCAAAATGTTACTGTTACTCACATGAACACTGTAAAGCAATCGGGTGTTTTATTAATATTATGAATTACTAAAAGTCATTTGAGAATATCTGTTTCTGTCTGAATCATTATAACACACCATTACAACTATCAGTGGTTTCTTTCTTTTCATTTTTATTTATTTATTTAAATTCAATACTTACTTACCCTATTAACCCTAGATTCTTTAAAAAGGAGACGTAACAATATTGTAGTGTTGTTTTTTTTGCAAATTACTCCACACAGCTGATCAACACTGAACCAGTTGACCAAGTCCAAGTTACTCATTTTTGGAGGTGCACTCCAAAGGAGAAAGCTTATTTATTTTGGAACTGTCTTTCACAGGGATATTTTGTGGTACATTGTGTAAATTTTATCAAATATTATGTGAATCCTAACTTTGAATTTAAATTTTTTCATGAATGTAAAAAGAAAATTGATAATTTTTAAATCTGAAAAAAATCTGTTAGCTAAATTCACAAATGTAAATTTTATGCAATCTTCAAAGATTTAAACATGAAATGAAAATCTATTTTGAGTTTTGAGTTCTCTAAGAATATACATGCTGCAGTGTTTAAGGACTTAGAACTTAATCTGGAATGAAAGACTTTAGGAAACTGGAGGGACTCTGGAAATGTTACCACAATGGCAATGGTTGTTTTTTTTTAACAGCCTTTTGAGTGGGCAGCCCAAAGTGGCCTTTAACATATTTTTAATCAGTCATTAAATCTAGATGTTTGCAAATGTTTATATTGTGGCAAAATTGGACATCTTTATTCACATAATTTGTCGAATAATTCTGGATGTCAACGTACAGATTATAGCCATATGAACATCTTTCCTCAACTAGTTCTGGCTGTCAGTGGACGTTTAGATTATGGCCAGATTGAACATCTTTATTTACCATGGGCTTTATGCCCAGCTGCACTACTTCCTGAACTTCAGCCTGCTCCTTACTGTCTGTCATTATTGGACAAACTGATCAATCCAGGTGTGTCTGTTTAATGTTGCTGAGACTACATAGGTGAAGCACACCTGGATTGTCCAATAATGACAGACAGGAAACAAAGGAGCAGGCTGAAATTCAGGAAGTAGTGCAGCTGGGCATAAAGTCCATTATGGACCTTTTCTGAATGTCAACGGACGTCCAGATTATAGCAGTTGCCTAGAACGTCTTTTCTGAACTAGTTCTGGCTGTTAGTGGACGTTATGGCCAGAATGGACATCTTTATTCACGTCATTTATGGACTGTTTCTGAATGTCATCGGACATCCAGATTATAGCCAATATGAACGTCTTTTCTGAACTAATTCTGGCTGTTAGTGGACGTTTAGATTATGGCCGGAATGGACATCTTTATTCAAGTCATTTATGGACTGTTTCTGGATGTCATCGGACGTCCAGATTATAGCCAGTATGAACGTCTTTTCCAAACTAATTCTGGCTGTTAGTGGACGTTTAGATTATGGCCAGAATGGACATCTTTATTCACGTCATTTATGGACTGTTTCTGGATGTTATCGGACGTCCAGATTATAGCCAATATGAACGTCTTTTCTGAACTAATTCTGGCTGTTAGTGGACGTTTAGATTATGGCCGGAATGGACATCTATAATCCGTTATGAACCGTTTCTGGATGTCATCGGACGTCCAGATTATAGCCATTATGAACGTCTTTTCTGAACTAGTTCTGGCTGTCAGTGGACGTTTAGATTATGGCCAGATTGGACATCTTTATTCACGTCATTTATGGACTGTTTCTGGATGTCTTCGGACGTCCAGATTATAGCCAGTATGAACGTTTTTTCCAAACTAATTCTGGCTGTCAGTGGACGTTTAGATTATGGCCAGATTGGACATCTTTATTCACGTCATTTATGGACTGCTTCTAGATGTCATCGGACGTCCGGATTATAGGCAGTATGAACGTCTTTTCTCAACTAATTCTGTCTGTCAGTGGACGTTTAGATTATGGCCAGATTGGACATAATTTCTCAGTGTCATTAATCGACTAATTCTGGCTGTCAATGGACGTTCAGATCATGGCCTGGACGGGCCGACGTGATATCAACCTGTTTTGTACGTCCACGACGTCGCTTGCTCAGTGGGTAGTGAGGTGTATCACAGAGTGTGCTCCTGGTCCTCATGCTTTTCTCATTGTGCTTAAAGTGGAGAAATTCACAGAGCATGAGGAGGCTGTCATCACTAAAATAAACGAGTACTTTTCTGAAGAAGTTTACAAATATGCAATACTTGTATTTACTCATGGTGACCAGCTCCCTGAAGGAAAGACAATAAAGGATTTAGTCTGCCAAAATCAGCTTGTGAGTGATCTAGTGGAGAAGTGCGGCGGCCGCTGCCACATTGTTGATAATAAATACTGGAAGAACAACCGGCAGGATGAATACAGGAGCAACCAGTTCCAGGTGAAGGAGCTACTTAACACAATAGAGAAGATGATTGAGTCAAACAAAGGAAGCTGCTACACCAATGAGATGCTACAAACAGTGGAGGAAGTAATACAACAAGAGGTGGAGGCCATTAGACGGTCATCAGGAAACATGTCAGAGGAAGAGATCAGAGAGCAGGCTAGATTCAGCACATTTAAGAAGTTTTGTATCAGACTGGCAGGTACTGCAACAGGTGTGGTGTTAGGAGCTCTTCTTGGTGTAGTAGTGAGTGTTGGAATAGTTGTCATAATTTTAAGGGCAGTAGGAATAACAGTAGCAGCAGCAGTAGCAGCAGTAGGAGAAACAGCAGCAGTAGCAGGAGTGGGTGTATCTGCTGCAGTGGGAGCAGTGATGGGAGGTGTTACAGGATATGCTGAAGCTGAGGGAGCAGACACACCATGGGAAGCAGCAAAGAGGGCAGCAGAGGCTGTCAAGGATCAAGCACTATCTGTCTATGAAGCATGTGATATTTTTGACAGAGTAAAGAAAGAAAAGTCAAAACAGAGTTAAAACCAATGATGAGCCGTGCCTCTGAAAGAAGGGGTAACGAATATATCATTAATTAGTCATGTCTCCCTTTAGATTGCCAGATCATGCCTTTGAATCTGTAATCATTGAGCTAATATGTTAATTCATATCTAATATATTAAAGGTTGTGTTTTTCATCTGAGCTTTAGCAACCTATTCCTGTTTCACAAACTATTTACACTTACCTATACTTCTGATTTGATATTGTACATATCTATTTTTTAACCCAACTCCACTGATGATTTTATGATACATACTTGTAACCTGTTTTGTCATTTTTAATTTGCTCCTAATTGCAATTTTATATTTGCACTCTTTCCTACATCATATTGTAACTGCTGCACAGTAATTTCCTTTGGGATAAAAAAAGTTCACTACAGGGGTTTGATATGATGTTTAGTGCATAATGAAAATATTAAATCATTTTACCATCTTTCATAGATAAGAGCTTTAAAAAAAACGTTTTAATCAAACCAGTGTACACTGCTTTTTCTGTCTCCTGTAGAAACATTGCTCAGTTACCTTTAAATGTCACTAAATGTATGTACAACATCATTATGTTAGAATAGTTATGGTTCTTTGTGGATTACAATGTATCACCAAGACTAATAAGAAAGACGAATAAATTGAAATGTATGAAAAAATATTATTTGAGCAAATCCATGTTTTACTTGGTAGATCTAAATCAATTTGACTCTTCACTGATTTTTCTTCTAACAACATGTTGAAGTTACTTCTTTCAGTTTTTTATTTGTTAACACTGATAGCTGTAGCCCATTACTCTATGAAGTTACATTCTGTAAAGTCATACTGTATATTGGCTAAACTATCCTTAAAATGATCTCATATTAAACACTCATAGGCTAACTATTGTAACCAAACCAGTACTGGTTAATGTACTTATGAACTAATAAAAACAGAGTAAATGTTCACATTTTTTAGTGAGAGAGCAAGTAAACAAAAAGAAAACTTTAAGCTGCCAAAATATACCAAGTTGTGCAGTTTAGCAACCTCTATGGGAGCACAGTTCAACATTAAAAGAGATTTTGGCCCATGAAGTTTTATTTCAATATTCTCTTACTTCAACAACTGAGAGAGAAGCAAATGCAATAACAGGGATAACAGATACTAATGTTTTATTTTTAACCAGTCACTACACTGCCCTTGGAAATGGAATGGAAATATGGATTTTTATTTAGTGAAGTGATAAAAAATTTACAATCAGAAATCTCTGTTTTAAACAGTTTTAAAAGTTTTAAACCACATTTCCCCATGCTGTTGTGTCTAATAGACTGATGTGACCAAAAATCTTTGAATTTGGTCCAGCATTGAGCGAGATCGCAATAATGAGCCGGCGCAACTCGAGCTACAATGTAACCTAATGGGGCAATTGTGGAGCCTTGCTTTTTGTCCATAAAAGTCTCTTTTTTTTGCTACCGACAGGCTCAGATTGTTATAAAAAGTGTCTGATAACGTTTTTGATCTCAGGACGTGACTTTATGTCCGAAGACAGCGGTGTAGAGAGTGAAACGCGAGATGAGAAAAAGGCGTTTAGGGTTACATGAATTTCAAATTCAATCATTTCAAAAATGATTTATTATTTTTATTCAGGAATTCAACTGTCTGTCATGTAAACCCAAAAATACAAATAAAATATAATTGAAATCATGAACTCAAGTGTCATTATGAAACAAACAAAACAAACACAATGACTGCGCTTTAACATCAGCAACATTCAATCCAATCACTCCTTCTCATGTCTGCCTGCACGTGCACTTTCCCTACCGTGGTAAAGTTGGTTTTATATTGGACGTTGGATATTCGACACATTCGAAAAATCTATTATGCAGCTTGCCCTTTCAACCTATTCATGTCAAACCACTTGTGATGAACTCAGCTAACCACCCTACACATTGCACAAAGCTTCGTTTTTCAAAAAACCCCAAATTTAATTTTTTAAATATTTTTTTATGTAAATAAATGCTTTGAATCTATTATGCGGCCTGACCTTTTGACCTATTCAGGTCAAACCACTTGTGATGAACTCAGCTAACCACCCTACACATTGCACAAAGCTTCTTTTTTCCAAAAAAACATCCTTTAATTTTTAAAATATTTTTTAATGTAAATAAATGCCAGAAATCTATTATGCGGCCTGACCTTTTGACCTATTCAGGTCAAACCACTTGTGATGAACTCAGCTAAGTCCCCTACACATTGCACAAAGCTTATTTTTAAAAAAGAAACATCCTTTAATTTTTTTTATATTTTTTTATGTAAAAAAATGCTTTAAATCTATTATGCGGCCTGTCCTTTTGACCTATTCATGTCAGACCACTTGTGATGAACTCAGCTAACCACCCTACACATTGCACAAAGCTTCTTTTTTCAAAAAACCCATCCTTTAATTTTCTTAATATTTTTTAATATTAAAAAATGTCATAAATCTATTATGTGGCCTGACCTTTTGACCTATTCACGTCAATCCACTTGTGATTAACTCAACTAACCCCCCTACACATTGCACAAAGCTTATTTAAAAAAAAAAACCCATCCTTTAATTTTTTTTATGTAAAAAAATGCTTTAAATCTGTTATGTGGCCTGACCTTTTGACCTATTCAGGTCAAACCACTTGTGATGAACTCAGCTAAGTCCCCTACACATTGCACAAAGCTTATTTTAAAAAAAGAAACATCCTTTAATTTTTTTTATATTTTTTTATGTAATAAAATGATTTAAATCTATTATGCGGCCTGTCCTTTTGACCTATTCAGGTCAAACCACTTGTGATGAACTCAGCTAAGTCCCATACACATTGCACAAAGCTTCTTTTTTCCAAAAAAACATCCTTTAATTTTTTAAATATTTTTTAATGTAAATAAATGCTTTAAATCTGTTATGTGGCCTGACCTTTTGACCTATTCAGGTCAAACCACTTGTGATGAACTCAGCTAAGTCCCCTACACATTGCACAAAGCTTATTTTTAAAAAAGAAACATCCTTTAATTTTTTTTATATTTTTTTATGTAAAAAAATGCTTTAAATCTATTATGCGGCCTGTCCTTTTGACCTATTCATGTCAGACCACTTGTGATGAACTCAGCTAACCACCCTACACATTGCACAAAGCTTCTTTTTTCAAAAAACCCATCCTTTAATTTTCTTAATATTTTTAATATTAAAAAATGTCATAAATCTATTAATATGTGTGGCCTGACCTTTTGACCTATTCAGGTCAAACCACTTGTGATGAACTCAGCTAAGTCCCCTACACATTGCACAAAGCTTATTTTAAAAAGAAACATCCTTTAATTTTTTTATATTTTTTATGTAATAAAATGATTTAAATCTATTATGCGGCCTGTCCTTTTGACCTATTCAGGTCAAACCACTTGTGATGAACTCAGCTAAGTCCCATACACATTGCACAAAGCTTCTTTTTTTAAAAAACCCATCCTTTAATTTTCTTAATATTTTTTAATATTAAAAAATGCTTTAAATCTATTATGTGGCCTGACCTTTCAACCTATTCAGGTCAAACCACTTGTGATGAACTCAGCTAACCACCCTACACATTGCACAAAGCTTATTTTTTCAAAAAACCCATCCTTTAATTTTTAAATATTTGTTTATGTAAAGAATGCTTTTAAAATCTATTATGTTGCCTGTCCTTTTGACCTATTCAGGTCAAACCACTTGTGATGAACTCAGCTAACCACCTACACATTGCACAAAGCTTAATTAAAAAAAAACATCCTTTAATTTTTTTCAATGTGTAGGGTGGTTAGCTGAGTTCATCACAAGTGGTTTGACGAAGGTCAAAAGGTCAGGCCACACAATAGATTTATGACATTTTTAATATTAAAAATATTAAGAAAATTAAAGGATGGGGTTTTGAAAAAAAAAGTTGCAATGTGCAGGGTGGGTTGCTGAGTTCATCACAAGTGGTTTGACGTGAATAGGCCAAAAGGTCAGGCCACATAATAGATTTATGACATTGTTTAATATTAAAAAATATTAAGAAAATTAAAGGATGGGTTTTTGAAAAAGAAGCTTTGTGCCAGTGTAGTGGTGGTTAGCTGAGTTCATCATTAAATAGTTAAAAGCCATAATAGATTTATGACATTTTATAATATTAAAAATATTAAGAAAATTAAAGGATGGGGTTTTTAAAAAAGAAGCTTTGTGCATACGTGTAAGGGTTGTAGCTGAGTTCATCACAAGTGGTTTGACCTGAATAGGTCAAAAGGAGCGCATAATAGATTTAAAGCATTTTTTTACATAAAAAAATATAAAAAAATTAAAGGATGTTTCTTTTTTAAAAATAAGCTTTGTGCAATGTGTAGGGTGGTTAGCTGAGTTCATCACAAGTGGTTTGACCTGAATAGGTCAAAAGGTCAGGCCGCATAATAGATTTCTGGCATTTATTTACATTAAAAAATATTTAAAAAATTAAAGGATGTTTTTTTAAAAAAGAAGCTTTGTGCAATGTGTAGGGTGGTTAGTTGAGTTCATCACAAGTGGTTTGACCTGAATAGGTCAAAAGGTCAGGCCGCATAATAGATTCAAAGCATTTATTTACATAAAAAATATTTAAAAAATTAAATTTGGGGTTTTTTGAAAAACGAAGCTTTGTGCAATGTGTGGGTGGTTAGCTGAGTTCATCACAAGTGGTTTGACCTGAATAGGTCAAAAGGACAGCCCATAATAGATTTAAAGCATTTTTTACATAAAAAATATAAAAAAAATTAAAGGATGTTTCTTTTTAAAATAAGCTTTGTGCAATGGGTAGGGGACTTAGCTGAGTTCATCACAAGTGGTTTGACCTGAATAGGTCAAAAGGTCGAGCCGCATAATAGATTTCTGGCATTTATTTACATTAAAAAATATTTAAAAAATTAAAGGATGTTTTTTTGAAAAAGAAGCTTTGTGCAATGTAGGGTGGTTAGCTGAGTTCATCACAAGTGGTTTGACCTGAATAGGTCAAAAGGTCAGGCGCATAATAGATTCAAAGCATTTATTTACATAAAAAATATTTAAAAAATTAAATTTGGGGTTTTTGAAAACGAAGCTTTGTGCAATGTGTAGGGTGGTTAGCTGAGTTCATCACAAGTGGTTTGACCTGAATAGGTCAAAAGGACAGCCCATAATAGATTTAAAAAGCTTTTTTTACATAAAAAAATATAAAAAAAATTAAAGGATGTTTCTTTTTTTAAAATAAGCTTTGTGCAATGTGTAGGGGACTTAGCTGAGTTCATCACAAGTGGTTTGACCTGAATAGGTCAAAAGGTCAGGCCGCATAATAGATTTCTGGCATTTATTTACATTAAAAAATATTTAAAAAATTAAAGGATGTTTTTTTTGAAAAAAGAAGCTTTGTGCAATGTGTATGGGACTTAGCTGAGTTCATCACAAGTGGTTTGACCTGAATAGGTCAAAAGGACAGGCCGCATAATAGATTCAAAGCATTTATTTACATAAAAAAATATTTAAAAAATTAAATTTGGGTTTTTTTGAAAAACGAAGCTTTGTGCAATGTGTAGGGTGGTTAGCTGAGTTCATCACAAGTGGTTTGACATGAATAGGTTGAAAGGGCAAGCTGCATAATAGATTTTTCGAATGTGTCGAATATCCAACGTCCAATATAAAACCAACTTTACCACGGTACTTTACCGGGCCTCATGGCTGCAGCTTGCGCTCTCTTCATCTACTCTATAACATAAAAAGGGGACAAAAAGGTTCTATTTTCTTTGTGCGTCTAAAATAAAAGAAACAACAAAAGTTTAAATGCACTAAAGCTATAGGCTACTTCCTTAGATTGGGTTGCACTGGAGGCCCGGAGGATTTCACTGCTGCCAGCACTCTCGGCTTTCCCATGGGTTTGTGGAATTCTGCACAGCTCATTTGTAAATTCATTATTACTGTAATTTCGATGCGGACCAGGTTAAATGAGCCTCTGTTTCTCACGTCAGTCCGGGCACATTTCATGATGGAAAACACTCAGAGTAAGCGTTGCTCACGAGGAGGCTCAGGACGAAGGACAGCACTTTGGCATACTAAGGGAACGCAGACCTGCTCTTCAGCCCTTGGGCTCAAAGCTCACCTACTGTGTGTTGCCAGATTTGGCAACAATGAAAATTTTTTAATTTTCTATCAGAATATAACTACTCAAGAGTCTGCTCTTGAGACTTTGCTCTAATTTTCGGGACTGTCCCGAATTTTTCGGGATGTCTGGTCACCCTAAGTAGGCTACATAAATTATAGGCTCCTTTTATCTAAAAGATTTTCAATGTAATGGCTCAACATTTAAATTATTTCAACAGTGTGGATGAGGTCGTTGTAGTTGGATAATTATATTAATAAAGTCAGTAATTCCAGCAATATCGTATGATGCAGCACAACAAGTAGCTGTAGCAGAGGCAGTTGTTGAGCAGTTTAAGGATTAGCGGTTTTAGTCACAGCTTTAGGGGACATAGTTAGTATACAATTAAGGAACTGTTTGATGACAATCTAAAATGAATGCATGATAATGTGTATGTATAATATGTAACATGTCAGAGGATGATTTTCCACACTGTAAAAAGTCCAACTTAATATTGTTGACATGAAAACATATTTTAAGTGTTTAAGAATTGAAAATGTAAATTATTAATATTTGACTAAAAAATGTAAGTTGCTCCAGCAAAAGTTCAAATTTGTATGATTCAACGGCATTTAGTAAGTCATTACAAAATACATAATTCAGTTGGGATGCACAACTTATATTTAAATGTCCACAACAAGTGGAGAAAGTTCTGTCTTTGTCTTTGTTGTGAAATGCGGGAAAGCCAACTTTCCGAGTTGAAGATAGTCACTTGAAGTCATCAGATCCCCGCACTGGCTGTTTGCAGCGTAGCTGCATGAAACCTGGAGCCCACACTACAATTGGTCCGCACAGGCAAGTTTGAACCTTTTTTTCACTTAAAATATAAATTGTGTAATTGTATAATTGTGTGAAACATTAGTGGATAAGGTAGGCAGTGTTACTTTATTGACAACAGTTTGGCCCAAAGCTAAAGTTAGCCGCGAGCTTCTACTTATCCTAAGCTAGCTAGCAGCAAGGTTACCGTTAGCTAAGACTAACGTTAGCTGATAAATGCGGTACTCTTCTAGCTAAGCAGGTAACTTGGCTAACGTTACCGTTTAAACTTCGTAAAAGCTTTTCAGACCGGTAGCGTTAGCTAAGTTAAAATACTTGTGTGATTTTACTATTTCGTAATTGCGGGAACGTTAGCTAGCTATTAACGTTATACATTTCTAACAGGGTCGGCTTTCGGTTGCTTAAACCTAAACAACATAGCTAGCTAGCTAGCTAGTACCAACAGTTAAGCTATTAATTGGGTTCAATTCAAGTCAGTGTTGTGAATAGTGTTTTAAAGTAACTTTAGTACTAACGTGAGTTAGCATTAGTATAAGTATAATGTCTAAATAACCGGTAAGAAGAATAGATTGCGCTAGCTAAATCATGCTGCCTCAAGACAGACTTCCACCTGCGTCTTCTGATTCAGGAGAGAAGCATGGAGGTTTTATAAGACAGATAGCAAAGTTAGGCCGGTTACACACTGCCTGCGTGGCGTGAGCGTGGCATTTCTGTTGCGTGTCAGCTGCGTGGATTTTTCTGTCTTTACACACAAGAAATGCTGCTGCTAGCCTTGTCTGTACACATGTACTGTATGTTTCTCACTGATAAAATTAAATACTGTGTTAAACATAAATATCTACAGATCTGATTACAGCAAAGACAACGTCGGCAGGATTGATGGCAAAATAGGCTCCGGAATATTTCCTTCTGTATTGACAGGTGCAATATTAGAAAATCTCGAGGCTTTCAAACATCAACAGGTCATTTATTAATATGTATTTGTGTCTAAACGACATATAAACATATTTTTATATTCTATTTTTGCCTGGAAATGCTTCCAACACGCTTGCGTGTCGCTGAAAAATAGTCGTCGGTTCTATTTCTAGCATGCATGCGTTCTTCGGTGTGGCTCGAGCCGCGCCTGAGACGTGCGTGTCGCACGAGCAGTGTGTAAGCTCTAACCTGTTAACATGGGAGCCCAAATAAAACGGACACGCGCACGCGCAGCTGACACACTCGTCGGCCTTCGAGATTGAGCCGGGGTCTAATAATGAATGTTATTAGCGCTTGACTGGCGCGCCGCAACTCCTAAAATATGTGTATGTGTATGGATCAACTGATCTGTTGCACCACAATTAATCAATGTTTTAAACTGATTAAGAACCACATATTTAAAAAACAACTCATACTTAATTGTTTCTCTTATGTTTCGCTTATTACCAATATATTGTAACCTTTGTCTTTCAGATTGAGTTGAATGCAATGCAAATCCTGCAAATTCACCAACCTCAATGAAGCTGTTCTCCTGAAGCACTAGGCCTACTGTCTGTATCACAGAGGCAGGCAGAGTTCTATCGGATCACCAACAAGAACCTACTAGACAACTTTAGAGCAGCCATTAATCAGCACACTCTAGGACTGCTTGGACTCTATCGGGCTAGGAGGCCAGCTTTTCCGTCTGAGATGGATCAACTCCTTAAGGGACTGGATGAAGAGGTGATTAATTTAGTAATCTCAGTATTTTGGAAAATGTTGACAGTTGTATTGCAAGAAATCGTGGGATTTTTTTACTGCAAGATATATAAAGCTAAAATAATAAATACAAAGTTTCCAATTTAAGGTGTTTCTCATAGTATCAAACATTAGAATTAACCCATTATAGAATTAACCCATTATACGCTACCTAACGTACAGAAAAAGTAGCGACTAGGTGCTGAACAAAGTGGCACATGTAGCAGTTAAAAAGCATTACATATTGTAAGTTTTGAGTTACCCTTAGATTTGCATTCTACTAAAATTTGCTCAATGTGGAATAAAACAGTGGTTTACCAATACTTACCAATACAGTTAATTGTGTGATTCAGTTTTAGTCCTCTGCCTTAGTAAATAAAAAAAGGCGTAAGGAGTTGTCTGGTGAGTGGTTATTAGCAACTCCTGTTTATGTTGTACTTGACTAGGATTGTTACCAAACAGTTAACACTGCCCATTTTTCCATTCCAGTTTATCTATCCACTGTTCTCCTTGCCCATTTTTATCTAAATGCATGAAGTGTCTCAAATAGATGTACTTTGCTGTTAATATTCTTTATTTAAGCTGCAATATTGAGAAATTTGGTTTGGTGCTCTTTAGTGCCATCTAAAAGCCCCAAAATTGCAACTGCACTGAAACGTATGGTTGTGAAACGGATAAGAAACTCAGTCAGAAATCTGTCATCAAATCCATGTTTACTCATTAATTAATCTAGATACCTAATTTTGGAAACTTAAATTAATATTTTTTGTTATTTAGACTCTTTATATAGCCGATATATAATAAAGCTTCTAATATAACGTATTCATACTAAACTTATGCTCTTTTGAAGGTATTAACGCAGCTCTCTCCTGTCAGATACACAGCACAGCGAGGTCTTATTTTCTGTCAATTCTAAAGTGACCGTTTTATTACTTATTATAATTTGGTGATTAGCAACCATCTCTTCCTGTTCCATGAATTGTATGACAATTTTTTCTCGTTGTCTCTGCAATTTAAGATTTACGTTAGCGTCTTTGTACTGTTGTTTAAAGCAGCAAACGATCCCATGAGCCAGATAGCCGCAGTAGTGCCATTTTTTAACTCTCTTACAATATATAATTAAACTGTACATTTTCATTTTTAAATCTCAGTTTTTTTTTTTAACAATTTGAATATATATTCAAATTTATAATATTCTTTGACAGCCCTACTAGATACACGCTTATAATCAGGGGAAGAAGTAAAAGTACTAATACAACATGTACAAATACTCTAAAGATTGTAAAATGTCTGTCAGTTTGATTTACTAATCATATATTTGTCTTTCCTGTCTGAAATCACAAGGATACTGACCCATAAGAGGAGCAGAGAAAGCCTCATTGTGGGGATACTTACTATGGAGGATGATCAAAGTACGGCTCCGGCAAGTTGCAAATGTAGCTGTGGTTCTAGAAGAAGACATCGTCTTACAAGACCTCCCTGACCTGCTAACGGCCTTTGCTTTGCTCTTTGGGCTGATATGCCTCAAACATTCAGTTTCCCAAGGAACTGAGGTACGCCTTCGAAACATTTCAGAAGGTGTTAAGTAATCAAATCTTGCTGTCCTTTCTAAGTATTTAAGTAAAAAAATTAGAATATGTTAACTGACATCCACAACTACTAATGTTCAGTAGGGCTGCACGATTCAGAAAATGTCACGATTCAATATCAATTTTCATAGGGCTGTGTTCGATTGAAGAAATTCTTAGTCGACTAACATTCAACTCATTCAACTGTATCGACTAATCGATTAGTTGATTTAATCGACAGATCTGTAAATCTGAGTTTCTCCGCAAAGAGTCATGCAAAAGGATGCATATATTGAATAAGATAATGCCTCCTTTGCATATTTAAACACAACATTTCAGAAAACGTGTAATACAACAAATAACTGCCTTAATGAAAGTAATTAAAGTAGATTTCACGGTGATATCTATTAGGTAAAATGTCAACCCTTAATTCTTGTGTTTACCAGAGATGTGCTCGTACGTTTCTTGGAAATAAGTCATTCAGCATGAAAAAAGCATCAAACATGACTAATCGACTAAAGAAATCTAAGTTGACTAAGACCAAAACGACCGATTAGTCGACTAATCGACTAAGAGGGAGCAGCCCTAGATTTTCGATTAAAAAACGATTCTCAATTTAAAAAAAAAACGATTCACAGTATGTAAATGTAGTGACTTTTCTCATGTTATTGCAGTAGACATACAATAAAAAATTTATTAAAATTTTTTTTTCGGTAGAGCTTGAATCGCGATTCAAATGTGAATCGATTTTTTGCACACCTACTGTCCAGGCAACACTGTTTATTAAAGGAATAGTTTAGCATTTTTTAAGTGGGGTTCTATGAGGTACCTATGCATAGTTATGGAGATGGCGATGAGTGCAGTCACTATAAGGAGATGGGGGAGATGTCACTGTAGCAGAAGTCATCCTTGTACTGTGGGGGTGAGTAGAAAAAAAGCCTTTTTACCACATAGGAAATGCTTACCTAAAATAATAATAAATGTCTGTTCAAATGTACACAAAATGTTGTCTCTGCTTTAGTTTGCCGCCAGACAGACAATTATTTTTGCACTTTTTTTTTTGAAGTGTAGTTTCGGCCATATATTTCTGCACCAACTCCCCTGCTCTGATTTGGCGTGTTGAGTGATTCGCTGCACTCCACCAGCACAAGTTGGCATAGTAATACAGGGCTAAGGGACATCTCCCCCAAACTCCTTATAGTGAATACACTAATCACCATCTCCATAAGGGAAAAGACTAACTATGCATAGGTAGCTCATACAACCGCACTTCAAATATGCTGAGCTATCCTTTTAACTGTCTCTGCTACTAACAAACATTGCTCTATCTGTACACTTCTTAAGTTTTTGTCTCCTCTTCTACCCATTTCTTATATTCAGTTGTTCTTTAAGTAACCTGCACTTTATTAGTAATTATATATATATATATATATATATATATATATATATATATATATATATATATATATATATATATATATATATACTATACTGTATTATTTACTTGTGTAAGGATTTCATTGTGTGAAATTGTTGATACACCGACAGTATTTTAATACATATAGCATTTGCTGCAACATTTTACAAGTTAGAAAAGTTTAGAAACTGTTTGGCCTGATTGGGTCAGTTATGGGTCTCAGCTGCTCTCAGTTGCTCGTTTGAAGCATTTGATACATGTTAAACATGTTGAATAAAAAAAAGCTTTGAATCAAGACAATGTATATGATTATTTGTATGTGCAAATTATTTGTATAAGTGGGTATTATGGTTATATTGAAATTGCCCTAACTTGGGTTTTAAAGTTGTTACAAAGCACAATCATGAGTTACTGAAACTTGGAAGTTGAGATGAGAAAGGTTTTAGAGTCATCACAATGTATTGTTATGAGTCACTGCGACTTTGAGTTTATTTAAGATAAGTAAGGTTTTGAAGTTTTCCCAATTCAGAATTATAAGCTACTGCAATTTTGAGTTAGGTTGAGATAAGTAAGGATTTAAAATTCCCTTAATTCATTGTTGTGAGTTACCGCAACTTGGAGTTAAGTTACGCAAATTTAAAATTGAAAGTTGGACCAACTCAAAAGCAAAACTTAAAAAGTTAAGTTTTTTTCCCCAACTTAAAATTTTGCTGAAGTTTGTTGCCTTAAAATTGTAAGTTGTGTCAACTTTTTATTTTTTACGGTGCATTTCATTCTGTTAATTCTTTGTATTTTTTTCACATCAAATATAAAAACATAATTAAACAATATAACAATGGAATACACTTAAATCCTCTCTGTATCTGGGCCTCATGCTTTTCTCATTGTGCTTAAAGTGGAGAAATTCACAGAGTAAGAGCAGGACATCCTCTAAAATACGCCAATATTTCTCAAAAGAAGCTTTTAAATATGCCATCGTCATCTTTACTCATGGTGAACAGCTGGATGAGGGACAGAAGATCGTCAAGCAGTGGGTCGGTGACAATGAAAATCTAAGAGATCTGGTGAAGAAGTGTGGAGCACGCTGCCATGTCATTGATAATAAATACTGGAAGAACAACCAGCAGGATGAATACAGGAACAACAAGTTCCAGGTGGCAGAGCTACTCAAGACACTAGATAAGATGAATGAGGCAAACAAAGGAAGATGAAATACTAATAACATGCTAGAACATGATCTGAAGAATTTGCTCATGATGGCAGCAGGTGTTACAGCAGGAGCATTGTTGGCACGTTCCTTGGCAAAAACCTAGTAGTAGCATCAGTAGCAGCAGCAACAAGGCACTGATACAGCAGTTAGTTAGACATGCCTGCAGCAAAGACTTCTGGAGAACAGCAGGAGCAATACGTGGTTTTATAGAAAGTGATACAGCTGACAGAGCTGACTCACAGCAGACAATGCAACACTAAGCACACTTTTGTAAAGTAAAAAAGGGTTGGGACTAAATACCAAATTTCCGAGATACACCAGCATAATGTGAATATAAAGTTCTTTTACAGCTCACATATTAATCTTAAAAGATAGTCAACCTAGGAAAAAGATCATTATTTTATGGCACGAGGCATTGCTGTTTAGATTCAAAAGTTCACAGAATCATTACAATTACTAACAACTAGAGAAAATGAGTATTGAGAATGAAATACATTTTATATTCTGTTTATTATAACTACAGTACATGTTTGCATACAAGGTGCTGAGTTGAGAGTTTTTGTTGAAGGTTTGACATTAACATGAAAGCATTGCATTTTTATTTTGTTATATCTAATATAGTATATTTGACATTGATACAGCACCATCCATTCGCTGGCTTTCCTTTTTGTTTGTGTATTATCGTACCCCTGTATGTAATCTAAGTAAAATCTTTTGTGTTACTGTAGATCCTTCAGTATATTAATGATCTGATTACCTGATCATGATCAGATGTGGGCCTGCATAAACTGAATTCTTACATGGATGTGCTTGTTGTTACAATATGAATCATTACAATACAATACATCAGTGAAACTATTAAATGTGTTTCCAAGTGTCTATTTTCCATTAAACCATCTTCATTTGTCTCATCAGCTAAGGGCCCTCTCATGTTAATAAAAAGGCAGCTAGTCCAGCTCAACGTTGAAGTGTAAAATGCGAGCCTCAGAAATGATAGAGTGGTGGAGGGATCTACTGTTGACAACCAGACCAGTGATGGGAACTGGGTTGATGGACTATCACACATAAATAATACCAACTAAAACCAAATACTCATAATGTGGGATTGTACAGATTTGCCTTGAAGGCCTTGCCTATGCTGCCAGACTTCATTTCTTGAGAACAGACACAATGAATGCAAAAATATAGGCTGAAATATCTTTATCATGTAACCTTTCAACTTATAAACATGAATGGAGATTTGGGGATAAACTACATTTTTAGATCATTTTATCAATAACATGCATTCCTATGCAACACCACCATGTTTCTTATTAACGTGAAATATACTGAAAGGAAGTGCAGTTCGGTGACAAAATTCTCTTAAACTACTTTGACGCAACCCAGCGATAGTTAATGTTGATATATTGTTAATGATGTTAGAAAGCTTTTCCCCTATCATCTTTCTCAAGGAAATTTGCAGAATTAGTAGTCTTTTTGCATCCCTGTCATCACAGCCTTCACGAATACAGAAGTAACCTGTTCCAGGCGGCAACACCATAGATAATATAGCAATGGAAAACAATGGAGAATACTACACAGATTAAAAGTTGCAAAAAGTAAAGAGAAAAATCAAAATGGAAATACATGTGTTTCTAATTCTATGACTTTGGGTTGTTATATATAGGAGCATGCCACCAATTTTACACAAGCAGTCCTGCCTTGAGGAGCTCAACTGTAAAAACTGCTGTAAAATGTCTCCTGTAGCTCTGATGGAAGTTTCCAAAGTAAATCCTTCAACCTTATGGAAGTGTCAAAGGACAACAGTTTTTGTCAATTTGCCAATAAATTCCATTAAAATACCAAAACCATCAATAAATTGATCTTACTAACAAGCAGTGGAGTAAAACGTCGTCAAGTCATTTACTTAAGTTAAGGAAAAAATACCATAGTCTAAAATACTACAAGTAAAATAATTCCAAATGTTACTAAAAGTACAGAAACATTTACAGCAAAAAGTAATTAGTATTAAAAGCAAAAGTACTAGAATGACACTTTCAAAAGTGTTATGATCGTAGAATATTATATCATTCAGTTTTTTTAACAAAATGTGTAAGAATAGTTTATTGTTATAGTTCATCAATTTGGAGCCAATTTTAAGTTCTTTGTACACAACTGGGTATAGATTTTAGCACAGATCTGCACTACACTTGTAATGTTGACACACATTTTTGGGAGCAGACTTTAATCTGAATTTCTGAGGTTTTCCAAAAGTAGCAAACAACTGTAATGTTTATGGTGCGTCATTCTAAGAGACCAGAATGAATTGAAAGTAAAACCCTTTCTACATTTAGAAGAAAGAAGTCATCTAGCTGTTAACCCCCTTCTGTTTTGAACTAATTTTCACAAATGATTTTACTTTAATCTGATGTAGTTTGTATGTACAAGCGGCCGAAATGGGTTTCCTCAGGAGAGTGGCTGGCGTCTCCCTTAGAGATAGGGTGAGAAGCTCAGTCATCTGTGAGGAGCTCGGAGTAGAGCCGCTGCTCCTTTGCGTTGAAAGGAGCCAGTTGAGGTGGTTCGGGCATCTGGTAAGGATGCCCCCTGGGTGCCTCCCTAGGGAGGTGTTCCAGGCACGTCCAGCTGGGAGGAGGCCTCGGGGAAGACCCAGGACTAGGTGGAGGGATTATATCTCCAACCTGGCCTGGGAACGCCTCGGGATTCCCCTGTTCATCGCATTATATGATAATGTTATTTTCACGTGTGATATTTATTTTGCTTATACTTCGATATATTTTGAATAATTTGTATAGTCCAGCAGGAACTCATATGTAACACTCGTTCCATTAAACCATAACCCAAATCCTCAGATGTACTCTGGATGATTTATAATACCAGAATAAATATAAATCAAACAAAAAAACAAGTGAAATGTGCATGGCATTTATAAAGGCAAAACACTTTCAGTACGAAAAGGAAAGTGACATGTGCTAATACAGAATCATTGCTCTCTTTTAGTGCTGACTTCAAGAAGAATTGTCCTACGGGGAAGGATGAGATAGTGAGGTGTATCACAGAGTGCACTCCTGGGCCTCATGCTTTTCTCATTGTGCTTAAAGTGGAGAAATTCACAGAGCAGGAGAAGGACGTAATCAAAAAAATATGCCAATATTTGTCTGAGGAAGCTTTAAACCGGGGTATTGTTAGGAGCTTTTCTTGGTGTGGCAGGGATGGTTGTTGCAACTGTAAGACATTTTCAGGATCTTTCAGCACTGGTATCAACAAACAGAGGAATGTTAGCAACTGACGCTCTGTGGGGGGGAGTGAAGGGTGGTCAGATAGGATATGATGCAGCTGAAGGTGCAGAAACTGCAAAGAAGACATAGTCAAGACAGTAAAGGCTGTCTGGAACTAAAAATAGAGCATTGCTAATAAAAAGAGTGGAGCAGGAGGTTGTTGTTTGTTATATAATTAACTATAGGGAACAATGGCTACTTGTTTTATGGATGTGTGAGACATTGAAATTATTAGTTAGAAACCAGGACATGGAACTATCCTTTTTTCATGCTGCTTGCTCTATTTTAAACCAACCTGATGCAGTTTATTATGTGATATATATATATATATATATATATATATGATATTATTGCATTGTATGAAAAAACAGGCTCTTCTGGAGCAGAATATGTTTTAATCTTAAGAAATAAAGCGCCATATGGTGTTTGAATTTCACCGATACACTGTAGTATTTTGCATCTTGTTTCAGAATCACATCAGACTTTATTCTGATTACTCCCTCCTTTATTGTCTTTCTGCAGAATATGTGTCGACAGTGTGTGACAAGCAACCAACACAAGATCCCACATTCAGCATTAAAGACTCCTCTTAACCCTTGCTGGTACTACAGAAGACACTTTCAACTCCTGTCTGATTGTGACATCCCATAATGCCACTGATTGTGCTTCCCACCTCCCAGCTGCTATGGGTGCGTGTAGCTGCCCTGCTGTTCACCTGCGTGGCGTTCAGTGTGGCAGCACATGGAGCCCAGCTGCACCACGGAGGCATGGCTGACTGGTGCATCTTCTGCTGGGCGTTCAGCTTCGCCTGCACCCTGCTGGTCCTGCTGGTGGAGCAGTTCGGCCTCCAGGCCCGAGTGCCGGTGTCCTGGTCTAATTTCCCCATCACTATCGCCTGCTACGCCTCCCTCCTCTGCCTCTCCGCCTCTATCATCTTCCCAGTTCTTTTCCTTAAGAACCAGCAGCTCTACGGTGAAACTCGTGACTATCGCATCGCCTCCACCGTCTTCTCCTGCCTGGCAGCGGTAGCATACATGGGGGAGGTGAGCTTGACTAAAGCGAGGCCAGGAGAGGTGGCAGGTTACATGGCTACGGCTCCCGGTCTTATGAAGGTGTGCCAGACCTTTGTGGCCTGTATTATCTTCATCCTGGTCAGCGACCCTGTGTCGTATGACCACCATGCAGCGCTCAAGTGGTGCATGGCCGTGTACTGCATCTGCTTCATCCTCTCCATGGCCGTGGTGGTGCTGTGTGTCGGCGAGTGCACCGGCTGTCTCCCCATCCCCTTCTCCAAGTTCCTGTCAGGTTACGGGCTCCAGGCGGTAATCATGTACTTCACGGCTGCCATCCTCTGGCCCGTGTTCCAGTTTGACAAACAGTACCAAAGAAGCTCAGCGCCATCAAAACTGCTCTCAACTTCCTGCTTTACGTCACTGACCTGGCCTACACTGCCAGACTAGTGTTTGTCAGTGCCTGAGAAGAAAAGAGATGAAGGAGGGAGACACATTGAGAGCTGAACAGAAATAAAGATGCTTAGAGCTGAGTGAGTGGCTTTGCAGAAAAGTGTATGCTGTTGAGTTTCTGACAAAAAATACCTGTTGTCTGATTTTAAAATTTTGAAATGAGACATTTTCTTAATATGAGAAAACATCCCACACTCACTTACAGTATATATGTACATGTTTTCTGTTATCTCCAATGACATAATTTTATCAATGAAAAGACTGAGCAGTAATAGCAATAAGCAAGCGCCGGCCCGAGCCTTTTGGGGGCCCTAAGCAGAATTTGATTGGGGGGCCCCCCCTCCCACCACGCGGAGTCACCTGTGCTTGACGATTATTGACACAAATGTCATGCTATAATGTTACATTATAAATGAATACAGTGAGGTTATGTATTAATACAGTGAGGTTTATGAACTACTGTCTCCCCCGGGGCACAGATGCATAAGGACCCTCCCCCTATTCTATATGTGCAAAAGTGGGTGCCATCTGTGAGGGGGGGTCTGGGGGTGCTCCCCCAGAAAATTTTGAATTTGGTAGATGTGATTTCCTGTGTTCTGGTGCATTTTGGGGATGGTCAGCTGGAGAAGGGCAATACCTAAATGTGTTCAGATTCATAGCCTTTTGCTTTTTGATTTATTAAGGTAGTGACTTCACCCAACTACTTGGGCTTCAGGGCCAAACAATAGTGACATATTCTGTTAGTAGGAAGTAGGACTGGGCGATATGGCCTCAAAAAAATCCCTGATTTTTTCCACAAAGAATCTGATTCATGATTTAAATCGCCCCCCCACACACACTTAAAATTAATCTGCAGATGACAAATGACAAGATCTCACACACACACACACACACACACACACACACACACACACACACACACACACACACACACACACACAGGGAATGTATACCATTATGATTATTCATGCCAATTTTATGTAAATATTGGTTTGAGTGTTTTCCCTATCATTGTATTGGGGGGGCGCCCTCTGTGAAAGAGTGAAAAAATGATATTATGCTATATATTGAACAAACCTGTGAAACGACATTTTCCACAATAGAAACATGATATAAATGGGAAAACGTACTGTTCTAGCTATAAAAATGGCAGAATCACCCACAGTGCAAGATATTTCAAAAACCGCTTCATACACGCTTCAAGGTGATGGCAATTAGTGGTAAGTGGATATTCACCAAGACGTATAGCCCAGCAACAATCTATCTAAAATAACACCTTTTGGTAGTACCATTTATGATATATAGTAAAATATTGAAGTTGTGGGAAGTTTATAAGGCTTAAACTGTTGTTTCATCCGTCCCCCTATGCTGTTTCATTCGTACCGACCAGGAGGGACGCATGTAACATTACGCACGCCCCACTTCTGCTGTAATAATTCCTGAACGGTTTTGTTCAAAGCTGAAAATGCAACTGTATTTGACAGATGACATGTGTAGGTTGCTAGTGACAAAATATTAGCTTTCAGTGCGATACGATCGCTTCGTAAATTACGTTTAATTAAAAAGTGTTTCAACTACAATAATGTTATATATTCAACAATCACTAAACGGATGCGTGAGATAAAGCTGTTTTCACACATACAGGTAATTCACTTCTCGTTCATCAGTAAAAGTTCATTTCATTTTAACTTTAGTCGCGCAACCTTGCTCCTGTTTTCACCTGTTGCTGAGTAACGTACATTAACATGACATGGTCTCATTAGTGTAGCATACCTGTAGCAGGCTCCTTCGTAGTAACTAGCGGTGAAAACAAACGTCGAAGAGGAGCTCCGTGCTACAGAGTGGCGATTGCTAGTTGTTGTAAGCCGCTACAGACCTCCGTCACAGCTCGTTCGTATCAGCGGCTTTTAGCTTGTAGATGCGTTGAGCCGCATCAGAGTTCTTCAACACCGGGTCCGGTGCTCCGTTAGGTAGGCGGTAGTTCAGTAATCCGAAAATACTTTGAGCCGGGTACAGAGCACAATGAGCCGCCGTTCATTTTGGCGGATATTGCGGTTAAGTAAGTAATGACACGAGTAGTTAAGAAAATAACTAATGCTAGCCACTGTCGCTGCCATATATGTCAATGGTCGCTGCCATGTTGTTTGTGTATCACTATGGCAAACGCGCGGGGAGAGGGCTGGGCCCATTCGGAACTACGGGAGCCCAGATGGGACCGTCGGCGAATGTTAAGAGGGAAAAACAACACTCGGTTGGGGGCCCCCTAGTGGCCAGGGGGCCCCAAGCAGCCGCTTAGTTCGCTTATGCCTCGGGCCGGCTCTGCAATAAGCAATACTCAGCCAAGTCAAGTAAGCCTTAAGAAGAATTTGTTTTCGCGTTTTCTCCAAACTTTGACCCTACGATCCAACTGCCGTAGGCAGAATCATCCAATCCACCAAACAATGGCAGAATAAGCTGTTTGGCATTGGCAGAGAAGATTTGGCAAATTTTTCATGGGCGCAACCCACATACTCAGCGCTGCTCCTCATCCCACAAATGCATGTTCCCTACAGATGGGGCACCATATGAAAGGGAACTAAACAGGCTTTCCAACGGTATAAGATTTATTGCCAAAAATTATTGTTGCCACAGAAAAATAATCTACCAAACACAAATGTCCTTACTTTTTGTGCTACATTTAAATAAATGTTTGTCCTGTTTATTTTAAGTTATGTGATGGATTGTGTATGTACTGTGATTGTGATGGCACTGTGTTGTGGATTTCATGATGCAGTGATGCAGACAGTTGCAGCTCGCCTTTGTTGCACACTATTACCTTGTAAGGTAATAAAATGGGTAACAAAAAAGAGATGATGTGTTGGAGACACTTCCTGTGTCTCCAACACATCACAAAATACTCACAGGCCCTTGTAGAAGAATCAGGCAACTGTCATTCTGCACTTTTCTCTTAACATTATGAACTGTGAGTTAGGGTTACCTATCCTTTAAGTTTTTACCCTTTTAGACAGCATGACATCACAATTTTCCACTGAACGCTTGCCCAGATTTGTGTTCATGCCCTTACCCCGACAATCATAGCAACAGCTGTGTTAACCTATGCAGGGGTTGCTATGTTCATGTAAGCTACACAGAAGACGTTTCCCTTTTTGTCACTCCTACTCCGGAGAGATTGTGCAGACATCACTGTTATGTTTTATTACTGATTATATTCATGCAACAATGATTTCATGTTTTTTGGCAAATGTCATAGAAATGTGATTAAAAAAATTCAACATTTTCTGCAGTAGAGATACATTTGGAAATAATGCTGTGTGAATCTATTTTTAGCTGTCAGTGGTACTTTGTGTGGTACATGGTCATTATTTTCATGATATTAAGCTGTATACCAAGGCCTGCAAATGTATTTGATGGAAAAAAAGTCCAACAAGTCTTTCTGTTTTCATAATCAGATTATCACTGAACCAATAACGTGATGAAATATTACATGTAGTAACATGTAGTGAGACGTGCAAAATGGAGATGCGTGAAAACTCGTGCAGCATGTTTTTGTGTAATCAGGAAGTGAAAGCAGTGGCCAGACTCAGATACAGGAAACATATTTTACATTCTGGCAGTCTTTTCACTCTGACTTATAGTTGCTCCACAGTTACTTCACTTTTGACAACATGGACGGTAAGTTAATTTATTTCTGTTATTTCAGGACTGAACACATTAAGTTGCAAAATGTAGAATTTAAATAATAGCTGTTTTGTTTTAAATACTTTTTATAGTGCACAGGTGCTACACTTAGATGGCTGACATACTGTTTATGTTCTTTTTTGTTACAATCACACAATATGTACTAATACTTAAAATCAAGTGATGTACAGAACCGATCCTAAGTGTCATTATGAGGGGCTGTTCAAGTCAATTTGAATGAAATTATATCATCTTATTAAAGCGATAATTCAAGCTATGTGTTATTATTTATTTACATGTGTGTTGATATGCAACACTAATTTTAACTTAGATTAAAGGGGGGGAAGGGGCCAAAAAAAGAAAATTATAGCCTACTTGATCATCCCTAAAGCTGTTTACGAAATTGTCCTTAGTAGTGTTTCACACTACTTCCCTTTACATGTTAAAACGTCAAAAGACTTTAGAAACATAAGATATGCTTGTTGGCCTTTTTTAATGTATTGACATCATTATTCTAGTACTAACTACTTTTGAGCATTGATGATTTGTATTGTTATTGAGTTTATCTGTATTTTCATTTACAAGAAAACAACCAAAAGACAAAGGCATATTATTATTGATAAACATTATTCTTTTCAGTGTCAAACACAAGAATTGTCATCTTGGGAAAAACTGGATCTGGGAAAAGCAGCCTGGCTAACACCATATTTGGAGAGGAACAGTTTACAATCAGCCACAATCTCAACTCTAAAACAAGAGAATGTCAAGCAGAAACCAAATCTGTTAATGGAAGAAGCATCACTTTGATTGACACTCCTGCTTTCTATGACACAGAGAGGTCTGAGGAGGAGCTGAAGCCTGAGATAGTGAGGTGTATCACAGAGTGTGCTCCTGGTCCTCATGCTTTTCTCATTGTGCTTAAAGTGGAGAAATTCATAGTGCAGGAGCAGGCTGTCATCACTAAAATTAGCCAGTGCTTTTCTGATGAAGTCTTCAATTATGCAACAGTTCTCTTCACTCATGGTGACCAGCTTGAGGAAGGACAGACAATTGAGGATTTTGTCCACCAGAATAAGTCAATGAGTGATCTGGTGAAGAAGTGTGGCAGCCGCTGCCATGTCGTTGATAATAAATACTGGCAGAACAACCAGCAGGATAAATACAGGAGCAACCAGTTCCAGGTGAATGAGCTACTTAACACAATAGAGAAGATGGTTAAGTCAAACGAAGGAAGCTGCTACACCAATGAGATGCTACAAGCAGTGGAGGAAGTATTACAACAAGAGGTGGAGGCCATTAGACGGTCATCAGGAAACAAGTCAGAGAAAGAGATCATAGAGCAGGCTAGAATCAGCACATTTAAGCTTTTGATCAATTTTGCAGGTACTGCAAAAGATACATTGTTAGGGGCATTTACAGGGGCAGCTGCTGCAGTGGAAGCGATGATATGTCGTATTAAAGGATATAAAGTAGTTGAGGGAGCAGAGCCTCTTGTGACTTGTGGCACAGAAGACGCAAAAGAGGCTGTCGAGAATGTAACCGATTTGTGACTCTTCTCATGAAAAAGTCATATCTCCCTGTTTATTAAATAGAAATCATGTTCCAAGTTATCTTTAATCACTGAGCTGTTTAGGTATTCATATGTAATATGTTATAGCTTTACTTCTTGTCAGTCACTCATTCCTGTCAAAACCTATGTGTTGTCCTGTGCATGTACTGTACATTTTAACCACATATGGATACAACATTTTTAACAGCATTCATGGATAAGATCTTAAATTTTTTTTGAATGAAACCTGTGCATGCTGTTTAATGCATTTCTCACTGTTTCGTGTTGCAAAAGAACCATGAAATGTTACTTAATGTATTTACAACATTATTTTGTTGACAAGGTTGGTGCTTTTGGAAAAATAGTTATGGTTCTTGTGAATTAAAATGTATCACCAATGCAAACATAATTAAATTGAGATCTATTTTATTTAATATTATTATTACCGTTAATAAATGTTACTTGAACAAATTAAGTTTTTTACTTGGTAAAGTAGTATACCAAGTACCAACAAAGTACCACAAGCCTGGGTGGACAGAATGTTGTATTGACAATTGAAAAACAAAAAAACTGTAATACAAATCTCTTACAGAAGAAGTGCTACAGTGAAATGCCACAGAAGCTGCCTGTTGCAACACAGCCCAAACAGTGGGTTCAAACTAATGTCCCGCCTTCCCAATCCCTGGACACACCCCTGAGCCTCTTGTGCAAAACATTGGCACCTTCATCTCAAATCACATCACAACCTAACAATGATTTGTTCAATAATTATCTTTTGTTAATAAGTTACTGGAAAAAACTACTTTAGCTGTCCCTTTGTCTTGATAACAAAGTATCAGTATGGAAAGTGGTATGTGCTGTGATTGTGATTAGACAATGTGTTACACAATGTGTTGTGGCTTTCATGATGCAGTGATGAAGACATTTACAATGTTTTTGATTCTCCCTGTATTACTTTTTAGTCAGTAATGAAATGGGTGACAAAAATAAGATGTGGTGTCAGAGACAACAGGAAAAATACTCAGGAGATTCAGGCAACTGCAATCTCCACTTTTCTTTTTAATGACGTTGTGGACTCTTAGTTGAGGTTACCTCTTATCCATAAAAGAAGATATACATACAGATAAGAGAGTAGACATTCTGAATCACAAGTTTTGACCCTTTAGACAACTGCTACACTTAACATGCCTGAGTTTGTTGGAAAGGTTTTAATGAATAGTGATATTTTGAAACTCATATCTAAACCATCCAGAGAAAGTTCCTTTCAAGGGCAGATAAAACAACTGCTTATGGACAGTATCTGAATGTTAACATATATTATTAAATGTGAGCTTAATTGGTTTGGCAAAGAAAGGTGGATTTATTTGGACTTTCTTAAATTAAGAGAAGTCACTGCAATAGCAGCAGCAGCAGCTTAGCATCAACATGTGTGCTCCAGCCGCTGTTGTGTGGTTAGATCAGATTTGATTGTCAGCAGAAACATGAAGAAACAGTCCCACAAGTGTCATCCGACATTTATTCAAATATTGCTAAATTCTGATTAGTACGTACATGACTTTGTCACTCAAAGCAACAGCCTGCTTGAGAAAGTATACTCTTTACTTTATAGTTAACATATAGTTCATTAGGTAACTGTGCCCTGATGGGACACTTTATTTTTGCCAATAATTCACTATCCATGTTCTCCAACTACTCCTCAAGTCTGAGTACAGTAGTTGGACTTTTTGAAATAAGTTCATGTAGACTTACAGCTGAACTGTTTCTTGTTTGACAGAGTGCAGTATTTGTTGAGTTTTATTTTTAAATATACAGTTTCTGTTGAGTCTTAAAGGAAACATCTTCAGTATTTATTTGAGCAAAGAATTATAGCCAAGAAAACCACAGGGGCCTCATTTATAAAACTGTGCGTAGATTCTATTCTGAAAGATTTTGTGCGCAAAAAAGTCAGAATTTTCGTACGCAAAAACAATATTCTGATTTATAACACCTTGCGGCGCACACCGCACTCTTCTCGTTATAAATACGGACGTGCGTTACCTTATGCGGTCGTGCACGAGCCTCACGCTCCTCCCAAGGTCGTCCCATATTTGTCCTAATAAGGTCCATGTTAATCAATCAATGAATATTCCAGCCCTTGATCACCAATCACGAAACGGAAAAATGGGGAAAAAACACGATTCTGTGATTGTGAGATCGATGTGCTCCTAACAGAGGTAGAACATCAAAACAAAATCCTGTTTGGAAGCCGTAACTCTTGTGTAGTGTTCATATTGTTGTTACACAGCCTTAATACTTAACAGATTTAGCTCAATTACCAATGATATTCATCATTTATTGTTCCTATTTGCCATTTACCCCTGAGAGATCACATTTATGATCATATGATCATTTTCGTTTTTTGTGAGAAAGGAAATTCAATTATTAAAAAGGTAAAAAATAGAAACAAGATTTTGGATCATTATTGGTGCAAAACAGGTGAAAGTGCTTGAAATGTGACAATTTGGTAACTTGTATGGTAATTGTGTGGGAATAGCAGGTGCAGAAAGACAACATTCACACACAGACATCTACAATCAGACACGACCACATAAAGACGCACAGACAGACAACACACACACACACACACACACACACACACACACACACACACACACACACACACACACACACACACACACACACACACACACACACACACACACACACACACACACACACACACAGATACACATCAAACAAACAACGCATTTCCAGGAGCGGGAGCGGAGGAAAAGCGCATTTCCTCCGCTGCACGGTGTGGGAGGATCCCCTGCCTCTCCCCGTTGCTGGCAGCCCCTCGCCGGGCGCCGCGACCGGCTCTGGGTCGGTTTAGCAAGAACGGGATTGTTGGGTTCAGGAAAACAAAAACTGGGTTAGGTTCGGAAAACGGGCATACCATCGGAGTTCACTAAAACGCAGTCTACAAAACCTTGGGAGCATTACGCACGATCACACGTGTGGTCAAAAGTTTGCGGAAAACTGGGAACATTTTTACGCATGGAAAGTCTTTATAAATCCCGACAATTGCGAGGAATGTTGCGACGACAAATTTCACCCTGCTTCACGCAACTTTTTCTTGCGTAACAGGTTTTATAAATGAGGCCCCTGGTGTCAGCTGTCTGTCTTGCAGCTTTTTCGAAAATGTTTGAAAATGTTTGACTACTTCTTTTTTTTAAAAGGCCGTGCGCCTGTGAGCACCTATGGAGGAAAACATCAATTGGCGCCTTTGGTGGAAACTTTTATAGAATTTTTTTTGCACGTCGTGCATTGTGCAGGAAGTGAAAGCACGCAGGGCAGACTCAGATACAGGAAACATTTTTAAACACACTCTGATACAGTCTTGTCACTTTGACGTATTGTCGCTCCACAGTTACTTCACTTTTGAAAACATGGACGGTAAGTTAATTTCTTTCAGTTATAGCAGGACTGAACACTGCACATTATGTTGCAAGATGCAGAAATTTAAATAAAAGAAAGTTTTGTTTTAAATAGGCTACTTTTTATAGTGCACAGGTGCTACACTTATATGGCTGACATATGTCTTCTTTTTTTGTTACAATCCAACACAGTCTCACTCCCTACTCGTCAAATGTATGACGCATGGTCAAGGACCCTAGCGTCAAGTTTCAACGAAATAGGGGTACCCTTCACGTTATTTTTCGACGAGGGGGTCCGTCAGATAGACATTCATGTTATTCCCTCACCGTCAAATACCGACGAAAGAAAAAAACACGCCCCCCCGCCCCTTAACTCGAAATCTGTGACAGTTAGGCTATTATTGGTATTTTTAGCCAAATAACCACTGTTTTAATCAACATTATTCACGAGATATTATCATGGTTTATATGTATTTCTTTTAATGTTATTATTTCGGTCTATTTCGGCCAGGGAAGCTGGGTTGCTTTTTTGTTGATTTATATTTTTTAAACTATAATGCAACATCTATCAACATTTATTTAGATGTTATTATAGTATTCATTTCTTTACTTTAATAATATTATTTCGGTCTTATTACCGGTGAAATATCCTACATGAACATCCCGATAATATGACCCGAGCAGGACGCATTCAAAGCCGATGTCCCCCAATGCAATGCGGCCATTCATTTCAAAGAATCGGGCAGCGATCAGCTGGTCTTTAACGTCAGGATTGCTTTCAATATCCATATATACAGTCAGTGGTTGTGTCACCAGCAACAACACGATGCTCAGTTTTGTTCCAGTAAGTTATGAACCATAATAACGTTTAAACGAATCCGCGGAAAACTCCGGAAGTGACGTAGTACGTCCCGCTCAGCGGATACGAAGATAAAAATATATAATATTCGTAATATTGATTTTTTTTTCTAACGTTGTATTTGAGGAGTTAAACAATAAAGATAGTTATAATATTAAAATACAGTTTCATGTATTTGTCTACGTTTAAACGAATCCGCGGAAGTGACGTGGAAATTCCATATCTCGTCTGTGATAGAATGTTCCACGTTGTACGTGAGAATTTACACAATAAAATACTAATAATGAAAACATTGTGTTTTATATTTAGCACTTTGATTTGTCTTATATATACTATATAAAAAACCTACAGTTGAGTGTTTAGAACTACAGCCTAATGTAATGGCTTGTTTGACTAATTTGCATTTGTTTTGAATTGTAGGCTACTGTTGTGAAAAACAAACTATGTACAAAGAGAAGCATTTTTTATTTTATTTTCTATGCATAGTTATTTAAAAACGCAATTTTCAAATTTTGCAGTTGATGAATATTAATAGCAAAGACTAAAGGGAAAAAAACATGAATATATTTATGTGTGGGACTTAGTTTGATTTAAAATCACACTGCATTATTAGTTGTTTTAAATAAATTACTTTTTTGAAATATCAATTTATGGTAGGCCGAACATATTAATTATATTTAGAAGATGATGCTCATATCAATCACAGTGGTTACAGCTTGTAGCCATCCTAACCTTTGTAGCCTTTACTGAGACTACCTTTTTCAAAATTTATAAGGGACTAGTTTTAAGAAGCATTTTCAGGAAATTAAAAGGATAAGCAGATTGTTGCCGAGGTTTTTGTTCACAGATTAAGATGTATATAGCTTTGTTTGGGTATGTGTACATATACAACATGTGTTTTGGCATTTTTGGCACACTTCTACCTCAGCCCTACTGCACAAAGACAAAACTCACACATCTCATTCAACCATTTCACAAGCTGAGAAAAGGGTCATGACATGGGTCAGAGCAGTGGTTCCTAACCTTTTTTCCTTGGTGCCCCCCTACTCATGTCTAAGAAAACCCCTTTCCTGAAACTGAAGTTGAGGTAACTCTCGAGATAGAGCTGGGTCAGAGGATATCAGAGGTCATAAATGATGAACCAATCCATCAGCTACTCCTATAGGCCCAATGGTGTTCATATGGACAACATGCACCTTTGGCTGGAAGGCCCGTGTTGAAATTGTGTGTTATCATTTAGAGCAGACACCCACGGTGAATCAGAGGGTTTATGTTATACAAGGCTGCATTACAGAGCATTTTAATATGACTGTCATGAAGGTTGTGTAGAGGAATAGAAACCCGTCTCTCCAGGCAAGCACACAGAATATGGTCTGCTCTATCTTTATTCTCCATGCCAAGTATGAGCTCTTATCCTCTGGCAGAAGATGGTAAACTTAACATTTCTAAACTATAGGCCTAATTTGGACCTACCTCAATTAAAACTTTAAATAATGTTGCTTGAGGTTGAGGGTGTGCAATAGCTTCATGATATGACGCATGGTTGTGTTGCTCTTGTCACTGTTTGTGAAAGATGAGCAATAGATTGTTGCTGTGTGATGTGCTTCAGTCTAGCCTATATCACTTTTTTCATGTTGTTTTTTATCGTAAGTATGTCAGCTGTATGATAAAACAATATGTCAAGTCTTATTTGTGAAGCATTTGAACTCAAGGCAAATACCCTCTGGGAACAATAAAGTATCTCCTGCTAAGTGGTCTCCATGATGTGTAAAAATTAAAATCTTATCGTAGGACTATAGCAAACACATCGTTGGAAAGGTCTCAACCTGGAGAGTAACATATGTCAGTCTGGAGAGCATACATTACTCCTGCTTTGAAATATTGACCTCTGAACCTTGAACCCAGTCCATGTTTGAAGGCTTGTCATTTAGCAACAGAAGGTGCTACACACATAAAACCCCCTGTTATAAAAAGCTCTGGACCTCAGCTATCATGTAGATATGGTCACCAAATTGTACCTACTGTAAGCACTGTCAAATATGGTAATAAGCTATTTTCACCTATTTAACGATTTGATTTTTAAAATCTGATGACACCAGTGTGTTCTCCATACCAAAAAAACCCAGGGTGTATTCAAAATTATACACTGACAACTTATGAGAAATATACCAATATACTTTAAAACTACAACTCCCATAAGAAACGCCACAGAAGCTGTTACAAAGCTTGAGCAGTTGTAGTTCTTCCAGGGTGGGTGGGGGGACTCGTTCGGCTCCTGTTTCTGTCTGTCTGCCGTAAAATTGCTTGATTCCATTTCTGATAGATGCCGTCCGCCGGCCGGCCGAGCACACTTTACATGAGACAAACACATGAAACTGTATTTTATTATTATAACTATCTTTATTGTTTAACTCCTCAAATACAACGTAAAAAAAAAATCAATATTACGAATATTACAAAACTGAGCATCGTGTTGTTGCTGGTGACACAATCACTGACTGTATATATGGATATTGAAGCGATCCTGACGTTAAAGACCAGCTGATCGCTGCCCGATTCTTTGAAATGAATGGCCGCATTGCATTGGGGGACATCGGCTTTGAATGCGTCCTGCTCGGGTCATATTATCGTGATGTTCTGTATTACATATAGCCTACTGTAATATTTCACTGGTAATAAGACCGAAATAATATTATTAAAGTAAAGAAATGAATACTATAATAACATCTAAATAAATGTTGATAGATGTTGCATTATAGTTTAAAAAATATAAATCAACAAAAAAGCAACCAGCTTCCCTGGCCGAAATAGACCGAAATAATAACATTAAAAGAAATACATATAAACCATGATAATATCTCGTGAATAATGTTGATTAAAACAGTGGTTATTTGGCTAAATACCAATAATAACTGTCACAGATTACGAGTTAAGGGGCGGGGGGCGTGTTTTTTTCTTTCGTCGGTATTTGACGGTGAGGGAATAACATGAATGTCTATCTGACGGACCCCCTCGTCGAAAAATAACGTCAAGGGTACCCCTATTTTGTTGAAACTTGACGCCAAGGTCCTTGACCATGCGTCATACATTTGACGAGTAGGGAGTGAGACTGTACAATCACACAATGTGAATTGTAATGCTCTCATACTAAAAAGGTATCAGGCTGTTCTGGTCAGATTTTAATGGATCGTATCAGCTAATATAAAGCCGATCAAAACTGAAGTGTTTGGCCTGCTGGTGTCGTGGCACTGCACTCTTTACACTTTTTCATGATCGCTATGACACTTTACAATACTTTCCTAAACTCTTAACACACAGTTAGCACAACATCCGTCTGTGTAGGCTATACAATTAACACATTTCTTGTTGTTTTGACACAAAATGCACACAGTTAACACACATTTAAAATGCTTAAACTTCTTTTACACACAAGCTCCACCAAAACGAAAACAATGGATCTTTACTGCCAAATTTCCAAATGCTTTCACACTGTATGTCACAACAGATAACATCATGTTCTAAACCTAACTTATAGGCTAAAGTCAAAGTGAACAGCTGATCATATTGTAAATTGAAACCCAAATATATCCCCTGCATTTCATACATGCATTTATTGAGAAACAGTTGATTGAAGTTCTGCAAATAGATCAATCACAGCTGATTCCCTTCTAGGAAACACACTCAGGTGTTGAGGTTCTTTCAATTGCATGATCATATGGTAGTACAGTAAAAGAGGACCTATTTGAACAATAGACTGTAGATGAACACAGAAAATAAGAAAAATGCCTTCACAAGGAAGAGGAAGAGGAGTACCAGGACAATTTTGTCTCTGTCTCCTTTTTTCATAAACTGTACATTCTATAAAGCTACTCTGAGATGGGTCATTCATTTTTTATATTGAATCTCTGCAGCAAAAGAAACAAAATGGTGGGTGGGTTGGATCAGCGGGTAGAGCAGGCGCTCATACAGTACAGGCCAAAAGTTTGGACACACCTTCTCATTCAATGTGTTTCCTTATTATTTTCATGACTATTTACATTGTAGATTCTCACTGAAGGTATCAAAACTATGAATGAACACATGTGGAATTATGTACTTAACAAAAAAGTGTGAAATAACTGAAAACATGTCTTATATTTTAGATTCTTCAAAGTTGCCACCCTTTGCTTTTTTTTATTAATAAGGGAATAATTCCACTAATTAACCCTGACAGGGCACACCTGTGAAGTGAAAACCATTTCAGGTGAC
The DNA here is from genome assembly GCF_010015445.1 of Perca fluviatilis. Lineage (NCBI taxonomy): Eukaryota > Metazoa > Chordata > Actinopteri > Perciformes > Percidae > Perca > Perca fluviatilis. The sequence goes on from NC_053125.1 coordinate 19,791,525, forward strand.
TACCTCATGAAGCTCATTGAGAGAACACCAAGGGTTTGCAGAGTTATCAAAAAAAGCAAAGGGTGGCTAGGAATCTAAAATATAAGACATGTTTTCAGTTATTTCACACTTTTTTGTTAAGTACATAATTCCATATGTGTTCATTCATAGTTTTGATGCCTTCAGTGAGAATCTACGAATGTCATGTCAACGTCATGAAAATAAAGAAACACACTGAATGAGAAGGTGTGTCCAAACTTTTGGCCTGTACTGTAGGTTTATGCCTTGAAGCAGAGGTCCAGGGTTCGTTCGTTTGTGACGATTTCCTGCATGTCTTCCCCCCCTCTCTCTCTCGCTCTCCCCTTTCTCAACTAGCTGTCCTGTCAAATAAAGGTGGAAAAACCCCAAAAAATAATCTTTACAGTAAAAAAATAGAAATATGCATGCATTTACTAAACCCAACAAAACAAAAATGTAGAGAGACTTCAAGAGAAACTGCAGTCCAAAACACAATCTATGATCAATACAATATACTATTGTCTGTTGTATAAGGGCAGACCTGACACATGTAAAATAATGCAGTTTCTGTAATTCCATCTGATGTTAGTGTTTTTTATGACATTGTGCTATGATTGACTAAATGTTCCTGTTGGGAGAGAACATGTGTTAGTGTTTTGAAGAATTATTTGATTTTGAGACATGTTTGCATTGTTTTGGTAAACACAGTGTATATGAATTATTGTATTTTGAAAATCAGTGTTGGAGTTTAGTTTACAATGTGTGATTTTGAGCATGAAATTAACTGTTTTGCCAATTGTGTGTTGTAGGTGTGTTGGTGCGTTAAGAGTTTAGGAAAGTTGTTAAAAGTATTGAAAAAATTGTCATAACAATATTGAAAAACTGTAATGACAGCCATGGTCTACACTGTGAGCATCTTTGCTCATTTAGCCTACAGCATGGGAATGCGAAAAATTATTTGATTGCATTTGCAAATTTAGTAATCTAAAGCTGTTTAGAAAATGAAGAAAATGATCCTCAGCTTTATACCGCAATGGATTATCTTATATAATTGAACAGTGATTGGTACGGTAAGAGAGAGTAGACACGTGATGTTCTTACAGTTTTTTTTGATTGCTAAGTGACAGTGGGCCCAACTGGAGTCACATGTGCAAATCTCTAACTACAGTCTGCACAGCAGCAGTTCATGTGGACCAAACTCTAGTTCGTTTTTCATTGCTTGAAAACAGTTTTCAAAACTCTACACTTATCCCATGACTTTAACCACAACATGTAAAACACTGTAGATTTACAGCACTTTGTTCAAATGCTAACACACTGCTGTCAAAACTGTTAACCACAGCCTATCAAACACTGCTGATTGTAATTTTAGCTGAAAGCCTAAGCAGGTGTCTGGTTTTAGACTAGTTAGTGAACATATATGGTATTTATACAGAGAAAGTTCAGAAAGCCTTTTTTTGTATACAAACACCAAATAAGAATGAAACAATTATACACTGTACAATTTGAGAGAAACATGTCAAAGAGCAAAGATACCAACATGTCCAGGTAAGATGTCTGAGGTTATATACACAGCTATAAAAAAAGTGAAAAACACTATATCTTTACAATAGTAAAACTGTGTTCTTACTGTTTATCAGAAAGTAATGGAGGTGAAAGCAATGGAATCACCACATTATTTTGTATTTAGAGATGATGCAGACATCCAATGTGATGAAAAAAACTTGCCACATGATGCTGGAGAGAGGCATAATTAGTCACACTATTCTTTATTGTTACATATGTACCTTTAGTTTTTTTCCCCAGTAATTCCATAAATTACTAGAGACAAAATATTATATTGAAGAAAACTACTGATTTTCATTCCTTCTTGTTTACCTTATGTAAAAATCGGTATATTATACAATCTATATATTTTCCTTAAATAATCTATTGAGTAGTGTCAAGTCACTCAAATTGTTCAAACTGTCAAGATGAGAAAGTTTGTAATTTCTGTATTGGTGTTTGACGCTAGTGTTTTTACCCTCAGTGTGTTCTGAGTGACAGTGTGTGTCATCTCAGTGAGGCTTGTGCATAGTGTTTGGCTGCACTGAGCCTGTTTTGAGACGTGTGTTAAGAGTTGTGTTGCTTTGAATGAGTTTTGCAGGTGATGTGAACTGTTTAGCTCAGGTGACTGTTGGTAATGCAGACTGGCTTGAGTTTTGCACATGTGACTCCAGTTGTGCCCACTGTCGTTTAGCAATTGAAAAAAACTGTAATAATTTATATGCTTATTGTTCTCTTATTATTTTTTTATCTTCTAGTTGAAAAAAGTCAAAAGACATATGTGAAATATTATTGATGGAACGTATTCTTTTTCAGTGTCAGACACAAGAAGAATTGTCATCTTGGGAAAAACTGGATCTGGGAAAAGCAGCGTGGCGAACACCATATTTGGAGAGAAACTGTTCACGATCAGCCACACTCTCAACTCTGAAACAAGAAAATGTGAAGCAAGAACTAAATCTGTCAATGGAAGAAGCATCACTTTGATCGACACTCCTGGTTTGTATGACACAGAGATATCTGAGGAGGAGATGAAACCTGAGATAGTGAGGTGTATCGTTGAGTGTGCTCCTGGGCCTCATGCTTTTCTCATTGTGATTAAAGTGGAGAGATTCACAGAGCACGAGCAGGCTGTCATCACTAAAATTAAAAATTACTTTTCTGATGAAGTCTTCACTTATGCAACAGTTCTCTTCACTCATGGTGACCAGCTCCCTGAAGGACAGACAATTAAGGATTGTGTCCGCGAGAATAAGCCAATGAGTGATCTGGTGAAGAAGTGCGGCGACCGCTGCCACGTCATTGATAATAAATACTGGAAGAACAACCAGCAGCATGAATACAGAAGTAACCAGTTCCAGGTGAAGGAGCTACTTAACACAATAGAGAAGATGGTTGAGGCAAACCAAGGAAGCTGCTACACCAATGAGATGCTACAAGCAGTGGAGGATGTAATACAAAAAGAGGTGGAGGACATTAGACGGTCATCAGGAAACATGTCAGAGGAAGAAATCAGAAAGCAGGCTAGATTCAGCACATTTATGAAGCTTTTGGTCAGTTGGGTAGGTATTGCAAAAGATACATTGTTAGGGGCATTTACAGGGGCAGCTGCTGCAGTGAAAGCGACGATATGTCGTATTAAAGGATATAAAGTAGTTGAGGGAGCAGAGCCTCTTGTGACTTGTGACACAGAAGAAGCATAAGAGGGTGTTGAGAATGAAACCCATTTGTGACTCTTAAAGAGGATGGGGGATTTCTCATTAAAAAGTCATATCTCCCTGTTTATTAAATAGAAATCATGTTCCAAGTTATCTTTAATCACTGAGCTGTTTATGTTTATTCAGATGTAATATGTTATAGCTTTACTTCTTGTCTGAGCTTAACACTTCAAGTTCAGTCACGTATTCCAGTTTCACAAGCTATGTGTTGTCCTGTGCATGTACTGTACATTTAACCACAAAGATAAAACTGTTTTAACAGCATTTATGGATAAGATCTTAGCAATAATTTAAATGAAACCAGTGCATGCTGTTGGCTGTTTTTCTGCCTGCCATTAAAACATTTCTGACTGTTTCAGGTCGCAAAAGCTAACCATTACATGTTACTTAATGCATTTACAAGATCATTTTGTTAAGACAGTAATTGTGGCTCTTTGTTGATTACTGTATCACAAGGCAAATCTAAGCAATTAATACATTGAAACCTATGAAAAATGTTACTTGAGTAAACAATTTATGAATTGCACTATGAAAAGTCAGAGGGTGATCAAAGTCAGTCAAATTCATTGTCTGGGGAACCATGGATGTTTTAGCATTTCATCATGTAGATATTGAGATATTTAACAGGACAGATGAAAACCTTTTCTGTATGCACCGTGTTCCAAACTGTTCTCTGAGCTGTGATAAGGATATGCAGTCAGAGGCCCATGTAGAGGTTTTGCTTACTGTGACAGGTGCAGGTACATTCCTAACTATAGGCTTGGGACCATTTATGGAAATCGGTATGTCAACTGAGTAAACATATTTAACAGCCTGTCATTGGTGAAGAAGACAGTATGTCTGAATGACCATTAAAGGAAAAGCTATATATGAAATTATACGGAGACATGCAAAAGCTTGTCATTGGTTATTGGCAACGGTTGTTGTAAAAAAAACCTTTTCACTGGTTTAGAAAAATATCCATTTGGCTGCTTTCCAATGAGCATAGACTTCTTGTTTTGTGACATGTACCACACTATGTTTCTCTGTGTTCTTAGGAAGCTGCCGGGTAAAACTGAACTGATAAGACCTTGTTACTTTTCCTCTGTAACTTCCCTGTGATTACTTACATAAAACATTTGCAATATTCACCTTTAACATCTCTGTGTTTCTCTGTGCTTTGTCTTTGATTATTGAGTATCTCTGGAGAGGTCACAGAATCTCTATAACAAGAGTTTGAGTGGCTTTGCAAAAAAGTGTAGCTGCAGTTGAACTTCTGATAAACTATACATGAATATTCACTTTTGGTGTCCAATTGTAAAATACTGAAATAAGTTAACATAAGTCAAACTTTATTGATCACACACCAGGGAAATTCACATGTTAAAGCAACTTCACAAAAGCAAAGAAAAAACAAAAATAATTGTCTGAGCGATACAAAGGAACCAAGATAGTTTCAAGTTTATTTCATTTATTTAGCTCTTTAAAATCCAACAAGTTTTGCACCAAAGTGCTTCACAAAGACAAATACATATGCATACAAGCATAAAACACTAATATATACATAAATACATAGATGTGGTGGAAAAATAACAAGATTTAAACCCCTGAAATCAGATAGAAACAGAAAAACGAAAAGAAAGAAAAAACAGGTAAATCACAATTAAAAGAAAATAAAAGTGCTTCTTAAGGTGTCTTAAAAACATCCACAGACTCAGTCTGTCTAATGGCTTCCAGCTATTCCAGAGCCGAGGAGCTGCTACAGAAAAGGCCCTGCCCCGGCCTTTTTTTTTTTCAACGAGCGGGGCACAGCCAGCACTGTCCTTGGAACAAAGGACCCTGGAAGTGCTTTTTAAGAAAAAGCTTTCTAAACTGTTTGTGTTGCAGTCTGTGACAGACAGACTGAGCAAATGCATTGGTTTGAAAGAAGTCCAACAAGTTTTTAAATGTTTTCACAATAATTATTGCTTTGAAACAATCCGATCACGGTTGTTTTGGCGAATCCTGTCTACTGACTTGACCTCTGTGAGTTGATTCTGAAAACAGTGGCGAGCGCTCGGAGAACAAAGCGACCCAAAGCACCGTTCAGTTCACAATCTTCTAAAGGTTTAATGACACACAAGGATATACTATACATATTTTCTAACAATCGCTACACTCCTTTTGATGACGTGTAAGATAAGAGAGTCAAGATGGGCAGAAGGATTGTTTCCTGCTACTACACAGATACATCTTTAGGGAGGAAAACAGTGTTACAATTGATGACACAAATAAACAGGTGAGAACAACTTTCTTCAGAGTTGAGTTGTGGTTATATTGTGCAGTGAGACACGCAAAATAGACATACGTGGAAACTTGTATAGAAGGTTTTTTTTTGCACGTTGTGCATTGTGCAGGAAGTGAAAACATGCAGGGCAGACTCAGATACAGGAAATATTAAACACACTGGGACACAGTCTTGTCACTTTGACTATAACTCCCAGAAACCTGTAGGTCCGCTGCAACTCTCAGTTCTTTTAAATCTAAGCTAAAGACCTATCTTTTTTATGCTGCTTTTCTTTAAATAATCTATTTTATTAACTTTATTTTCTTATTCTGCACTGTAACTTTTATTCTTATACTGCACTATCAATTTTATTCTTGTCTTTTAATGTTTTTAATTTGTTTATTAACCCTCGTATTATGTTGAAAAAAAATGACATTGATGATGTTACGGGTCAAAATGACCCGTACAGTGTAAATACACTCAAAACTAACTTTTTTTCCTCATCACAAACATTTTTTCCCCCAAAACTGTTTTTACCAATTATTTAGTGAAAATATTTCCGGTATACACTTGCATATTCCATGCATAGTAGCTAGATTTGGCATCCTAGGATGCCCATATTTTGATGCCATACTGCAGGCTTGTTGGGCATGTACTGTCAGAAGGGACAGCGCCCCCTGAATGGAACAAGGTGTTCATCTACAGTGACATGGGGACCAGGATTGTACAAGACAGGTACAATTTTGACCCATTCATCCCATACATCTCTGATCTCAGCTAGTTTGTCTCTTTCACTCGACCAGCTCTGGTGTTGCGGAACACCCAAGCTTTCGTATGAATTGACTCCAAAGACATTGTTGCTAGAAATATTGGCCTTCCACTCTCATCATTCCACAGACTGACAATTGCTTCTCCCTTTGACTTGTACACTCCAGCTAATACTATTCAATTTTATTTTATTTATAGTATCAAATCATAACAACAGTTATCTCGAGACACTTTACAGATAGAGTCGGTCTAGACCACACTCTATAAATTCCAAAACCCCAACAATTACAGTAATTCCCCCAAGAGCAAGCATTATCAGTGGCTGTTGCTACAGTGGCGAGGAAAAACTCCCTTTTAGGAAGAAACCTCGGCAGACCCAGACTCTTGGTAGGCGGTGTCTGACAGGGCCGGTTGGGGGTGTGATGAACAGTGGCGATAATAGTCACATTAGAGATAATGGAACAGTGACTTTGAGGTAGTCATGGAAGTTCATGTCATAGCAGGGCACATTGTGTCGTACTGAGTAGTGCAGTCTCCAATACCGGATCCTGACTACTTGCGGTCGTATGAACATCACAGCAGGGTGTTGCGGGATGTAACATAGCACTGCAGAGTTTGGGTGGATGCTGCGGACGGCGCAGGACTAGGATTTCAATGTATGCATGCAAGTCAATCTTATCCAGTGACTTCCATTTCTTTTGAAATACACAACTCCCCTGCAAGTTGGTCATGTCCACTATGATCCTATCTATTGGTTGGGATATGAAGAGATGAAATGGTGATTGAATATCATCAACTAGTGTGGCAGAAAATCTTGTGGGGCTTGGCGTCATCTTGATGACAGTCTGCCTTGGCGTCAGTGTTTTGATGTTGACCATTTTATGTTAGCATCTTTAGCTGTCCATGTTGAGGATGATTGCTGCCCATTGTTTTCAGCTAATGTATACTACACCAGACTGGTCCCCTGAATCCTCTTCATCATAGGAAAATTCACAATCCGGATCGTCAATAGCATCGCACACACACACACACACACACACACACACACACACACACACACACACACACACACACACACACACACACACACACACACACACACACACACACACACACACACACACACACGCACACACACACACACAAACACACACACACACACACAAACACACACACACACACACACACACACACACACACACACACACACACACACACACACACACACACACACACACACACACACACACACACACACACACACACACCTAAATGGGTGTTGAAAGTCTCCGGGTCAAAATGACCCGCAGCATCATCTTTGTATACAAACTCTGAACAGACATTCCACTACACATCAGTGTGTCCAGATTTTATGAACAAGTTCATGACCCTAAATGAGGAAATGTCATACAATTTCATGGAGAAAAAGATAGGTTAACCAGTATTTTGGTCAACACAAAAACGCAAATGGGTCAAATTGACCCTTAACATAATATGAGGGTTAATGTTTTTAAATTGTTTTTAATTGTCTTCTAACTGCTCTTTAATGTTTTATGTAAAGCACTTTGAATTGCCCTGTTGCTGAAATGTGCTATATAAATAAAGCTGCCTTGCCTTGACTTATTGTCGCTCCACAGTTAGCCTACTTCACTTCTAACAACATGGACGGTAAGTTCATTTCTTTCAGTTATTTCTACCAACACTGCACATAAAGTTCTTGTTAAAGTCTGTTTACACAGTGTAAATTGTAATACTCTCACATTGATGTCCCGAGACAATCTACAGTAAGTGTCCGTATAAGGCTGTTCTGGTCAGATTTTAATGGATTAGTATTGATTATTGATTTATGTAAATAGAGCCGAACAAACTCCTCTGTTGCCTTTAGGCTACTGAACTCTTATGTGTTTTGCCTGCTGGTGTCGCAGCGCTGATCTCTTAAATGACAGCCAGGCTCTACACTGTGAGCAATATGTTTCATGAAAGGGAAAATAAATAATTTGAAGAATTCTGTGATTGTATTTGCAAATTTAGTGATTGGTACTGTTGGTAATATTATAAGAGATTAGACACAATTTGTTCTTGATCTAAATATGCTTGTTGGTCTCTTTTTTTAAATCTTAAAAAAATGTCAAAATAAAAATGTGCAGTGCTATTGATAGACATAAATATCTTTCAGTGTCAAACACAAGGAGAATTGTCATCTTGGGAAAAACTGGATCTGGGAAAAGCAGCCTGGCTAACACCATATTTGGAGAGAAACTGTTCACAATCGGCCACACTCTCTTCTCTGAAACAAGAGAATGTCAAGTAAGAATCAAATCTGTCAACGGAAGAAGCATCAATTTGATCGACACTCTTGGTTTCTTCAACACAGAGAGATCTGAGGAGAAGATGAAGCCTGAGATAGTGAGGTGTATCACAGAGTGTGCTCCTGGTCCTCATGCTTTTCTCATTGTGCTTAAAGCGGAGAAATTCAAAGAGCAGGAGGAGGCTGTCATCACAAAAATAAACCAGTACTTTTCTGAAGGAGTTTTAAGATATGCCGGAATTGTCTTCACTCATGGTGACCAGCTTAAGGAAGGACAGAAAATTAATTCATCCAGAATAAGTCAATGAGTGATCTGATGAAGAAGTGTGGCGACGACCGCTGCCACGTCGTTGATAATAAACACTGGAAGAACAACCAACAGGATGAATACAGGACCAACCAGTTCCAGGTGAAGGAACTACTTAACACAATAGAGAACATAGTTGAGTCAAACAAAGGAAGCTACTACACCAATGAGATGCTACAAATAACGGGGGATGTAATACAACAAGAGGAGGAGGACATTAGACAGTCACCAGGAAACATGTCAGAGGAAGAGATCAGAGAGCAGGCTAAGGGCAATGTATTTGAGAAGCTTTTGAGCAAACTGGCAGGTACTGCAACAGGTGTAGTGTTAGGAGCTCTTTTTGGTGTTTTACTGATGGAAGGCGTTGCCGTTGTTAGCAAATTAGCAGCAGTTAGAGCACCAGCAGCAGTAGCAGCAGGAGGAGGAGTAGGCCTAACAGCAGCAGCAATGAACATAGTAACGATAGGCCTAAATGCTGCAGCAGGAGCGGTGAAAGGTTTTACCTGACACAAAGCAGCTAAGGGAGCAGGCATACCACTGGAAGCAATAAAGAGGACAGCAGACGCTTTCAAGGATGAAGCACTATCTGTCTTTAAAGCAAAACATATTACCGCCAAAGTTAAAACAGAGTCAGAACCTTTAATGAACCCTAATCCTTGAAGAAGTAATTTATCATTACAAATTCATGTGTCCCTGAAGATTGCATGAAAATTGAGTTCTAAACTATCTTTAACCATTAAGCTGATTATGCTAACTCATATATATTATAAATTGTAATCATCTGAGCTTAAAACTTTAGTTAATTGCTTATTCCTGTTTCACAAGTTATTTTCTTTCTGAAATACACACTTATACTTACCAATACTTGATATTGTAGATACACGTCTGATCTTTAATGTTAACATGTTTATACAGTATTTCATGATCCATACTGATAACCTGTTTTGGCATTGTATATATTTTGAATTTGTACCTTATTATTTTATATTTGCACTCTTTCCTACTTTGTTTTACAACTGCTGCACAGCAATTTCCCCTTGGGATAAAAAAAAATTCTATCTTTTCTTAGGTTACCACTGAGTGTCTGTATTATGTGTTGTTTAGGGCATATACTGTAAACCAGGGTTCTTCAACGTTTTTTTTAAGGATCCCTTAACTGAAAGAGAGTCGGAGCAGGGACCCCCTACTACATACAGTATATTGTATAAAATGAAGTTGCATAATAAACTGGGCCTACAATAAGGTGTAAGGCAGCATAAAGCTTTTATACTTACATTTTTTGCATGAAATACTAAGCTTTTAAAATAGCCTAATAATTGTTGGCATGATTTTATAAATCATGTTTTAGTGTTAAACATGGATGTAGCAGAGTGAATCCTTAGGGTTGACTGTATCTGTGGATGGCATTAGCAGAAATGTTACATATTGTACCTTTAACTATCAGACTACACTTGTAATGTTGACACACATTTTTGGTAGCAGACTTTAATCTAAATTTCTGAGGTTTTCCAAAAGTAGCAAACAACTGTAATATTTATGGTGCGACATTCTAAGAGACCAGAATGAATGGAAAGTAAAACCCTTTCTACATTTACAAGAAAGAAGTAATCTGGCTACAGGCCACACTTTAAACACAAAGGACTTTTTGTTTTCATTCTGTTTACTTGTACAGTTCATTCCCTGCAGTTGGGTGTGGATGATGCCAATAAAACATAACATTCCTTTCAACTTGTTCTGTCTCACTCAGATAAAATATTCTCCACCTGAAAAGGTATGAAAAGTATAAAAAGGTGCAGCTGCCATCCTCTCTCTTTGACAAGAAAAAGATAAAGCCTATGTAGCCTAATATTTTCATTTCATATGTATGATATTCTAAAGCATGTAACATGAAACCTACAGCTACAGAATACCATGCTATTCAAAATATAAATTGCACTCATATCACTGAGTTTCCTATTTAGTGGGAAATAGAGCTTTGAATGCCGTGAATGTAGCAGGTTGGATGGAGCCACTTCAGATAATGTCATGTTAGTCTGGTTATACAGCCTGTCAATACTCTCCAGCTCAATAAGACTGTTTCTATTCATCAAACAATCATAATAACATTATTTTCAACCTGTACGTTTCCAACCACAGCCACCAACCTAAACCCCTAAACAGCTGACGTGCAGTGGCCTCTGCTGAGCATCACACGAGGTTCAACTTCAACCTGCTCATCTGGAAACTGTCATTCATGCATTCAGGACCTTCTGTCTTACCTTCAGTAATGCCCTGTTTACTGGCATTAGTGAAACACTTGTTCCCTGTCAGAGGCTTCGCAATAGGCACGATCTGATATCACCAAGTAATTAACAGTCCAGGATCAATGACAAAGTTGTTTGCCCTGGATTAACATTTTAACCAACCAATCAGTGGCACGTTTTGCTTGTGATGTCATTAATAGTGCGACGTGATGGCAAATTCAAAAAAGAAAAAAAAAACGTCTGCCAGTTTCACTATCGTAACGGCCGCCCGTTCTAGAGCTGCCGGCGATGCTTCACTATCGTGCTTAAAAGGTAAGATTAGCCTACTTCCAAGAGTTTGAACGTCTTCAAAACATTATAGAGTTGATGTGTAGCTAGGCTAAACAAGTTAATAAGATAACTAGTATGACCAGCTAGTGTGCTAGCAGTAATTCAATTGGAAAGGGTTGAGCTACCAAATGTGATATTGATAAGAAATAAAATATAACTGTCCAGTTCTATCTCTTAACGAGATGGAATGTCTGTCATTAGGCTAACCACTTTAATCCTATGAAAACACGCTACCTAGCATGACCAGCTAGTGTGCTAGCAGACTTATGGTGGTATGAACTAGCCTAAAGGTAGCTTACTACTAAAATGTTCATGCTAAGCATGTGTGAGTCTGTAGACGTTTTTTGCATAACTAACATTACAGACAAAACACCTTAGCAATGTGTGTTTTAATCAAAGTTGATAGCATTAGCAACTTATATGTGCAATGCTACAATTAGCTGCAAGTGATTAAGTGTTGATCCTGGACCACTACAACATCACATTCATCCTGGACTGTTGTTTATTGTTTGTCCTGGACAATCAGTCAGTTATTCTGTGCTGTCATTAAGTGTTGATCCAGGACCACCACAGAGTGACATTTATCCTGGACTGTTAAGTGGTAGTCCAGGACAATCACAGCATTACAGCCCCAGAGTAATTGTTATTAAATCATAACTCCGGCATTATGCGATCTATAGCCCTGTTGTTCAAGGTCACCTAAGGCTAATCTATCAGGGCACATGGCTTAAGTTTTGGTTTGGTTTCAAATGCCCAGTTAGGTTAACTTTAGCTGCTGAGTTATTTATTAACTATAATGGAAAGTATTTTAAGTAAAGTCTGTGGAGGTAAAACCATGTGCTCTTTTCTTTCAGAAATGGAGGATATTTAAAAAGCTGTCATCAATGAAGAAAAAAGAATGTGGATCCAAGAAAGCCAAACTTGATGTTTTTGTGATGCCACATCAGCAAGGTTCACAGTATTCAAATGGAAAAACTGCAAAACCTGGACTCTTATTTTAACCTGCATTTTACCTTGACCTCAATTGCTGTCTTCCAGGAACACCACCCTTTGGAGTACATGACAATAAAGTACTTGAACTTGATTAGACAGTCTTCTTGTGTGTATTAATTTGCACATACATGAAAATGGATGAAATGATAAAAAACTCAGAATGTTTATTAAATGATTTTATTTATTATTTATTATTTTAAAACTAAAACTGTAATTGGTCCAATTTCCCGATTAGGCACTAAGTGTCCACAATCCACATCATAAAGTGTTCTCCAACATCTTCAACGGAGTTTGTCTGTGGAAAAAACACAGTAAAATTAGTTGGAACCTCATCTGAAATTTACAAGTCCTCGAATAGAGTCTTGAGAGAGGAAAATTGTGAGAGGTCCGCACGTTCCCACAAGGTAATCGAATAATAAAAAGGGAAAGGATATCTTTAAGATATACTTTGAAATGCACTAATGATTAATTACACTTTATTATGTAACCTTTCACACTTACCAGACAATCTGTTTTCTGAAACATAGATTTGAGTGATTAAAATAAGGCGTGGACAAGATAAGAATGAATGTCACTCTGTGTCGGTCCAGGATGTATGTGATGCTGTAGTGATCCTGGATCAACACTTAATGACAGCACAGAATAACTGACTGTGATTATCCAGGACAAACAATAAACAACAGTCCAGGATGAATGTGATGTTGTAGTGGTCCAGGATCAACACTTAATCACTTGCAGCTAATTGTAGCATTGCACATATAAGTTGCTAATGCTATCAACTTCGATTAAAACACACATTGCAAAAAACGTCTACAGACTCACACAGGCTTAGCATGAACATTTTAGTAGTAAGCTACCTTTAGGCTAGTTCATACCACCATAAGTCTGCTAGCACACTAGCTGGTCATGCTAGTTATCTGTATTAGCTTGTTTAGTCTACACGTTAGCTCTTTAGGCTAGCTAGATCATACCACCACAAGTCTGCTAGCACACTAGCTGGTCATGCTAGGTAGCGTGTTTTCATAGGATTAAAGGGGTTAGCCTAATGACAGACATTCCATCTCGTTAAGAGATAGAACTGGACAGTTATATTTTATTTCTTATCAGTATCACACTTGGTAGCTCAACCCTTTCCAATTGAATTACTGCTAGCACACTAGCTGGTCATGCTAGTTATCTGTATTAGCTTGTTTAGTCTACACGTTAGCTCTTTAGGCTAGCTAGATCATACCACCACAAGTCTGCTAGTACATTAGCTGGTCATGCTAGGTAGCGTGTTTTCATAGGATTAAAGTGGTTAGCCTAATGACAGACATTCCATCTCGTTAAGAGATAGAACTGGAACGTGATATTTTATTTCTTATCAATATCACATTTGGTAGCTCAACCCTTTCCAATTGAATTACTGCTAGCACACTAGCTGGTCATGCTAGTTATCTTATTAACTTGTTTAGCTTAGCTACACATCAACTCTATAATGTTTTGAAGACGTTCAAACTCTTGGAAGTAGGCTAATCTTACCTTTTAAGCACGATAGTGAAGCATCGGCGGCAGCTCTAGAACGGGCGGCCGTTACGATAGTGAAACTGGCAGACGTTTTTTTTTCTTTTTTGAATTTGCCATCACGTCGCACTATTAATGACATCACAAGCAAAACGTGCCACTGATTGGTTGGTTATAATGTTAATCCAGGGCAAACAACTTTGTCATTGATCCTGGACTGTTAATTACTTGGTGATATCAGATCGTGCTTCATAATAGTGTTTAAAAAAACACAACACAACACTGTTTTGACATAACAAATGTTTTTTTTTTTAAATCTTGAACAGGTTATATTGGCTAGCTGTTAACTCCCTTCTGTTTTAAACTCATCTTCATAAATGATTTGTCTTTAATCTGATGTAGTTTGTTTGTTTAATTCTTTGTGTTGTAATTCTTTTTTTATTATTATTTTTAGTGATAATTTATTTTAAATTACTTTTTTTAAAACCTTTGTCATGTTATGTTATAATTTCACAAAACTCAAATAGTACAAATAGTATAAATGACCCATAGAACTTTTGTTTATTGGGTCTGACTGGTGTTGTAGAAGTTTCTTTTGCAGCAGCAGTAAAGTTTTGAAAGTTTAGTAAAGTATAACAAATAAGACAGTCAAAGACTAAACCAAGTTAGGTTTTTGTATTTTATTAAAGGTATTGTGGAGGATTTTCTTTTTCCGGGTGGATCATCAAAATAATTGGTCCTCCTAGTTGTCAATCAGTCTGGTGATATGTATACGTATGGCCGTCGTACGTGCACGTCCCTAGGTAGTTTTCGCTTTCTGCGCATGAGTACTTTCAGGTGTGTATGTGTGGTGAGCTACGGTTTCAGCCGTTCATGGAAGCTCGCCGTTCTCAAGACAAGAGTGTTTTTGGGAGACCATTTCACACGCTGGCGTGCGCTAAAAGCACAGGTTGGGCTTCCCACTGATGCCTCAGTCGCGAAGTTTCTACTCGACAGGTAAAGTTTGGCATGCTATTTGGAGAAATCCTTTTAAAATCACTGCTACTAAAAGTTGATGTAGCTAAGCTATGATTAGCGATGCTAGCCCTGGTACAAGTCACGCACCGCGCACACACGGTAAACATATCAATTTGTGAAAAAGTGCAAATCTTCTTTTGGAAAGTAGGCTTGTATGAGCCATGCCGACAGCAACTTGTAAACAGTGCACTCAGAGTGCAGGCAGAGTGTTGCGCATGTGCATTTTTTCAAAAAGTACAGAGGGCGGTTCTTTTCTAAAATTCGGGAAAATCCTCCACAATACCTTTAAGATACATTTGCAAATATAGGAGGAACACAGTTTCACAAAAAGCACATCAGCTCAGTGTGGAAAAAGTTATTCAATGAGTGAAAAGAAACACTGAGCTTATATGCACAACAAGAAAAAGGGAGTGACAATCACACATCTTCGGATCTAATTGCAGTACTTGCCAGATGGTAGGTAAGCCTAATCAGCCTGTGCCCCCTGCTCCGCTGCGGCCTGTCCCTGCAGTTGGTGAGCCCTTTGAGCATGTTCTGGTTGACTGTGTGGGTCCATTGCCCAAAGCCAAGTCTGGGAATCAGTTTTTGCTCACCATGATGTGTATTTCTACCCGCTTTCCTGAGGCCATTCCTTTGCGCAAGATAACCGCTAAGGCGGTTACTAAAGCATTGATTAAGTTCTTTACGACTTATGGTCTGCCGAAGACCGTACAGACTGATCAGGGAACAAACTTCCTGTCCAGGATTTTCAAGCAGACTCTCCAGTCTCTCGGTATCTCCCACTCTGTGTCCAGTGCTTATCGTCCTGAGTCGCAGGGTGCGCTTGAGCGCTGGCACCAGACTTTCAAGTCAATGCTGAAGAAGTACTGTTACGAGACAGGGAATGACTGGGATGAGGGTGTGCCTTTTGTTCTCTTTGCTAACCGTGATGCAAAGCAGGAGTCCCTAGGGTTTAGCCCAGCAGAGCTAGTGTTTGGTCACAATATGCGTGGCCTGTTGAAAGTGTTGAAGGAGAAACTAGTGGGTGATACCTCCTGTGAAAATAATGTGTTGGACTTTGTATCCCGCTGTAGGGAGCGTCTGCACCACGCTACATGGTTGGCCAAGGAGTCACGGTCATCTCAGGTCAACATGAAGAGACGTTTTGACAAGAAGAAAGTTGTGCGGCAGTTCGACGCAGGCGATAAAGTGCTGGTCTTGCTGCCCACACCTGGCTCTGCTCTTGCCGCCAGGTTCTCAGGTCCGTACATGGTGGAAGGTAAAGTCTCAGACACAGACTATGTTATCCGTACGCCTGAGCGTAGACGGAAGACACGTTTGTGTCATTAACATGCTGAAATCTTCTTATCCCAGGGATGACCTGAGAGGGCCAGACAAGACCTCAGACATGGCTGTGGTAGGGGTTTCTTCTCTCGTCGGTACTCAGCCTGAGTTGGAGGTCGATTTGTTGACACCCCTTGAGGGTTATCTGTGTGGTAGGCTAGCTGACTCTGAGTTCTTGTCTACAATCGACCAGCAGCTGTCCTATCTTCCCGTGCCTCACAAACAGGATGTGATTAGCTTGCTTGGCAGGTATCCTGGTGTTTTACGCGTTGTACTATCACGTACA
The DNA here is from genome assembly GCF_010015445.1 of Perca fluviatilis. NCBI lineage: Eukaryota > Metazoa > Chordata > Actinopteri > Perciformes > Percidae > Perca > Perca fluviatilis. The sequence continues at coordinate 19,808,108 of NC_053125.1, forward strand.
AGTGTGCTAGAGCACGACATTGATGTGGGCGATGCCGCTCCCATTAAACAGCATGCCTATCGCTCTCCGCTGGCTAAAAGGGAAGCCATGAGAAAAGAGGTTAGCTATCTGGTAGAGAATGGCCTTGCCAAGCCCAGCTATAGTCCATGGAGTTCTCCGTGCTTGTTGGCGCTGAAGTCTGATGTTAGTCCTCGCTTCTGTACTGATTTTCGCAAAGTGAATGCTGTTACTGTGTCAGACTCTTTCCCTTTGCCCCGAATGGAGTTTGGTAAGGCTACAGTTACCTACCTTGGTAAGCAGGTTGGTCAGGGGCAGGTCCGTCCAGTGGACGCTAAGGTAGCTGCTGTTGTGTCGCTACCAGTGCCCAGCACTAGGCGAGAACTGCAGCGTTTCTTAGGCATGACAGGTTACTATCGCTGTTTCTGTAAGAACTTCTCGGTAGTAGTCGCTCCTCTGACCAGATTGTGTAGTCCTGTGGTTCCTTTTGTGTGGAATGATGAGTGTGACCATGCTTTTAACTCTGCTAAGTCTCTCCTCTGTAGTGCTCCTGTGCTGACTGCGCCTGACATTTCTCTGACCTTTCCAGCTTGAGGTGGATGCCAGTGCCACTGGAGCTGGTGCGGTGTTGTTACAGGACGGTGATGGGAATGTGTGTCATCCTGTTTGTTTCTTCTCAACAAAGTTCAAGCGCCATCAGCTGAACTACTCCACTATCGAGAAGGAGACCTTAGCCATGCTCCTTGCATTCTACAGCATTTTGAAGTATACGTGGGATGCAGTTCCTTTCCTGTTACAGTGTTCACTGACCATAACCCGCTTGTGTTCTTAGCCCAGATGTATAACAGCAACCAGCGTTTGATGCGCTGGGCCCTCCTGGCTCAGCGCTACAACATATGCATCAAACACAAGATGGGATCTGACAACATCGTGGCTGATGCGCTGTCCCGTGGGTGAGACTACTTGGACAAACATGAGTGGGATTCCAGCTAGACCGGTGGGTCAGTGATGGTGATGTGAACATGATGGTGAACCTTGTTAGTGATGTGTTGATTTGTGATGATGTTGCATCAGCGTGCGTAAGAGAGGAGGGGTTTCCTCTTATGGGAGGGGGTGTTACGTGCCTTGTTTTGTGGTTGTGTGTGTGTGTGTGTGTGTGTGTGTGTGAGATTCCTTTCAGGTGTGAGCTGCAGCTGATCTGCTAATCAGCAAAAGGTGTTAAAGGTACCAGACAGAGTGTGTGGTGCGGGCAGTGGAAGCCAAAGAGTGAAGGCGCAGTGGAAGCCAGAGGACAGAGAGAGAAGTCTGCCGACTACCAGAGCCAGTGGTGTCCTATTTTGTTTGGTTGATTCGTCTTCTTTTTGAAGATCGTTTTGTTTAGTTTGTACAATAAATCCTTTGAGTTCTTGTTGAAAGCGTTGCCGGATATCTTTTGTTTCTCTACCGGGTTATTATTTTAACTGTTTACGTCCTCTGACCCCTAGACGGATTAGGGACGTAACACATGTTTGTATAATGTAACATTGCATCTTATTTCCATCCTATGTTTTGTTAAGCAACTAGAAAGTATTCTATATATGTCAGATAGATGTTGTGAAGTAAAAATATTTTACTCTGGAATGTAGAAGAGTTGAATTAGACATGAAATGAAAATACTTAACTCAAGTTCAATTATTTCAATGATGTGCTTTAGCTACAGTGTTGAAGTAAATGTAGATGGCAGCATTATATCAGCGTCAACACTGAGAAACATCCTGTACTTGATTCTGCCACTCACAGAACTTAAAAAGAAATAAATGGGTATGCCAGTTAAAAGCAAAGCTTGCAGGATGAATTATCCATAGAATACATTACTAACTTGACACAATGTTTTAATTATTAGGAGATATTTAGGCTTCATGATAATTATAAAGGAATTGTTCGATGATCCCTTAACCTTTCATCTGGCGCCATCCACAGGCAACAAATATTATTTGTGCAATACTTTGATTTATGAACAAATCCTCAGATGTACTCTGGATGATTTAAGGAACTGTTTGATGAAAATTATCTAAAATTATCATATTAATCTTAAAGATAGTCAACCTAGGAACAAGATCATTATTTTATGGCATGCGGCAATGCTGTTTAGACTTACTGTCAGATTCAAGGTACATGTTTACACATTATAAATTGAATTCTTACATGGATGTGCTTGTTGTTACAATATGAATCATTACAATAATTCAGCAAACTACTAAATCTGTTTCCAAGTGTCTATTTTCCATTAAACCCTCTTCGCTTGTCTCATCAGCTAAGGGCCCTCTCATGTTAATAAAAAGGCAGCTAGTCGAGCTGAACTTTGAACTGCCAGATGCGAGCCTCAGAAATGATTGAGTGGTGGAGGGATCTACTGCTGCCATTAACAACCAGACCAGTGATGGAAACTGGGTTGATGGACTATCACACATAAATACTACATTTTGTACCGACAGTTGGTGAACACAATTTCACATAACTTCATTGTAGCAACCAAATACTCTGTGGGATTGTACAGATTTGCTTTGAAGGCCTTGCCTATGCTGCCAGACTTATGAGTCAGAGTTTCATTTCTTGAGAAACAATGAATGCAAAAATAAATGAAGGCTGAAATATCTTCATCATGTACATTTCAACTTCTAAACATGAATGGAGATTTTGGGATAAACTAAGCGATTCCTGTATTAAAACTGAAATACATCCCTTTGTTGATTCTACAGAATTAAACATTGATAGATGTGCGTCATATTGTGACAGTGAAAATAAAGATTTAAATCAAAATTCGACATCATTTTCAGGGTTAATTATTATTTTCCTGGACAAAAAAGCTAGAAGTAGCCTATTAAAACATATGGAAGAATGGTCAGCAACTGCTAGATATTTTTGTCCTATATCATGACATATTTAGTGTTATGTAGCCATTTGTAGTAGACCATAGTTATTACTGTTGCTTATGCATAATACACTTTAAATGAAATCAAACGCAATGTGTGTTGCTCATTTAGCCTGCAGGAAACCAGTCAGATTATTTTCCTGGACAAAAAAGCTAGAAGTAGCCTATTAAAATATATGGAAGAATGGTCAGCAACTGCTAGATATTTTTGTCCTATATCATGACATATTTAGTGTTATGTAGCCATTTGTAGTAGACCATAGTTATTACTGTTGCTTATGCATAATACACTTTAAATGAAATCAAACGCAATGTGTGTTGCTCATTTAGCCTGCAGGAAACCAGTCAGACAAGTAGATAAAAACAAATCCAGAGGTGGAGCCTATTTTCTACAATCTATCGTCAGAGCGAGAACAAGAGGAAAGACTCAGAGACTTCTCGTGGATCTGACTAATTTTTTGCACTTCTACTTTTCACATTATGAACAGTAAGTGAAGATTATTTATTGATGCTATTGTGTAAACAATGAGCATTAAATATGTTTACATAAATACAAAATATTCAAAATTCTGTATTCTTTTGGGGCATTTTCAAAACTCACAACTAATTCTAATATCATATTAAAACATATTTTAGTTGACGTTATTTTATATTTTAGCAGAAATGGTGTTAATTTTTGTTTGTCACCTTTGCTAAGGAGGTATGTCTGTTGGACATGGTTTGTTTGCCTGAAAAACTACTGGCCTCATGTATAAACGTTGCGTACGCACGAAAAGCTTGCGTACGCTGGTTTTCACGGACACTTTTGTGATGTATAAAAAATGTAGGCTTACTTGACGTGAGAATGTGCGGGCCGTCACGCAAACTGTTGGGCAGTCGTGAGAATGTGCGGGCCGTCCGCAAAGTCTTTTCTGGCTTTGTAACGTGGCGAATTCTAACTGAAAAGTGCCGAAAATCACTAAACATTACAGAATAAAGATTCCACTGGCATAGCCTACGTCTGTGACGTTGTCTATGAAAACATAATAATATGCGCTGATAGGCTAGCCTACTCCATAAAAGTTTGATCATATTATGTCGAAATTGTTTCACATCTTTCACACTATCAACTGTTTAATTTGCAGGCTAGCCTACTTAATCTCTTTTATACATGAGGACGGGAAATTAATGATAAATCCACTTAGAAAATACTTTCAGTCATCCTCTGTAACCTCTCCTCCTCTGAGTCAGGTCTCCCTCGCGCTGGACTCAGTTTCACTGAGCCTGTTAACATTTAATAAATAAAATAAATGGCATGACATCAGTGAGTTCAAACTGCAATGCGTAATTTGGACTGACACTGAGATGCATTTGTTCTGTAACTGGTGTCGCGCTGCCGCTATTCTCTTCATTTCCACTTCGACATTAAACATTTCTTTTTATTATTTCTGCCACAGTTCGGTGCATTCACCGCCCGGTCACCATTTGTCATTCTGGGCTTTTTCTTTATTGCTTATCCAAGATGACAAACCGCCAAACTCGCCTCCACATCCGCGATCAGCACCTCAACCTCACAATCGCTGAAGTTTGTATCTTTTTCGTCTGCAGCGGGATAACCCATTGTGATTGGACAAAGAATGATGTCGGGGGCGCATTTATAGTAATTTCCATATTAATTTATGGGAGGAGGCAAGGCGGGGTCGGTCATTAATTCATGTGCGCTTAATTTCACGTTGATTGTGATGTATAAAGGAAAGGTGCGCAGGACCTGGCGTATGACCGGTTTTATACATGTGAATATTTCTCTGCGTAGGTACTTTTCAAGTTTTGTCCGTATGCCATCTTCTGGTATGAAAGCTGCGCAGTCTTTTATACATGAGGCTCCTGGCCTTTTCTGTGGTTAACAGCTAACGTTATGGATGTTGTCAGGGAGCAGGCAGTCAAAAATGACCTAGCTGTGTCCCAGAATTTAGTCGGGGATGGAGTCAACTAATTAAGATGAAAAGAATATTAAGGCAGGCCATGAATCGCTTTCTGGCTTCACAGTCTGAGCTCTCAGCAGAACTCTGTTACCAAAAACAAAGAAATAACAACACAGCTCTTCCAACCAAATGTACTGACAAAGTTCGATTCACATTCATTAAATTTTTTTCATTTGTTTAAGCATCTTTTGTAATAATCCACCAAATAGGAAGTGTTAAATTATTATTTGAATTACATAGACTAAAAATATATAAAGAATATATAAGTATTATACACCCCTCTTCTATTAACACCACCATGTTTCTTATTAACGTGAAATATACTTGTAAAAAGGAAGTGCAGTTTGGTGACAATGAAATTCTCTTCATAAATATCTGAAGTTAATGTTGTTAATGTTGATATATTGTTCATGATGTTAGATGTCATCATCTTCTCAAGGAACTTCATCTGAATTCGCAGATCTTTGCATCCCTAAAAAGGAATGTTTTGTAAAAAGCATCAGAATAGGTAACCTAACAGCATTCAAAAACAGAACGACCACACAATTCTCAACATTAGCTTAACTTATTTTTCATTTTGAATGGGCTGATCTCACTTTTTCCAATAAAACATTCTTCTGTTTCCTCAGCCTTATTTCCCACTGTGTAATAATTATTGTGGCACAATAAATGAATGGGAAAACATTTCTAGAACCAAGGGGCAAGATATTGACACTGATTTATTGATAAAGATTTATTATTCTCTTCTAGTGCTGAAAACAAGGAGGATTGTCCTACTGGGGAAAACTGGAGTTGGAAAGAGCAGCCTGGCGAACACCATATTTGGAGAGGCCACGTTCAAAATTAGGCAATTTGATGACTCGAAAACACATTGTTCTCCAGTCGAAACCAAATGTGTCAATGAAAGAAGCATCACTTTGATCGACGCTCCTGGTTTCTTTGATGCAGGCAGGTCTGAGGAGGAGATGAAGCGTGAGATACTGAGGTGTATCACAGAGTGCGCTCCTGGGCCTCATGCTTTTCTCATTGTGCTTAAAGTGGAGAGATTCACAGAGCACGAGAAGGATGTCATCACACAACTGTGTGAATATTTCTCTGAAGATGCTCTAAAATATGCTGTTATTGTCTTCACTCACGGTGACCAGCTCCCTGAAGGAAAGAAAATGAAGGAGTATGTTGAGCAAAATGAAGGTCTCAGTGATCTGGTGAAGAAGTGCGGCGGCCGGTGCCACGTCGTTGATAATAAATACTGGAAGACCAACGGAGAGGATGAATACAGAAGTAACCTGTTCCAGGTGGCAGAGCTGCTCAACACCATAGATAATATAGTGATGGAAAACAATGGAGAATACTACACAGATGAAAAGTTGCAAGAAGTAGAGAGAAGAATCCAGGAAGAGGAACGGCGTATTAGACACTCATTAGGAAACATGTCATATGAAGAGATCAGAAAACAGGCTATGAGCAACATCCTTAAGAAGCAGGTGAACAATGCAGGACGAACATGGATCAGAGGTTTAGTGGGGTTCGCAGTCATAGCTGGGTTAGTAGCAACTGTCTCAGCTGTGTTGTTACATTCAAAATCTCTGAATGTGTTAGCAGAAGAATTGGCAGAAGTGGTGGAACATCAAGCTGAGACAGCTTTAAACATGGCTCCGCCAGCTACTACAATAGAAAAGGGAGCTGAGATATTCATTACACCAGGGAGTGTAGTACAAAAGACATTTGAAGTGGTCTTGAACAAACTTAATGCTTTGTATGAAAGAACGTATAATCCTTGGAATCCATTTGAATGAATCAAATAAAAAAATAATAGGTTGACATTGACATGTAAGTTGTTGCAATCCTATACAGTTCATTTCAGATTCTTGTTTTTCTTCTAAAGGGGTATTCTGTGAATTGAGTTATTATTATCAGATTAGTTTAATGCTTAATTAATTTGTCCATTTAGGTCTCTTACCTTATGGAAGAACTTGCATCTGTGCTTTAAACTGTGTGCTGGTTCCTGTCACCTGAGAAGAGAACCACTGTGATTACTTTTCTTAAAATACTGAGCAAATAAACTGTAAATAGAGAAGGAAACAGTATATAGAAGATTTAACAAAATAGAAATACATGTGTTTCACATTCAAATTAACTAATGATCTGAAATCTATAAGTGGTTGTTGGGTCTATGACTTTGGGTTGTTATATATAGGAGCATGCCACCTATTTTACACAAGCAGTCCTGTTTTGAGGAGCTCTAATAGTCAAACTATAGTAAAAACTGCTGTAAAATGTCTCCTGTAGCTCTGATGGAAGTTTACAAAGTAAATCCACCAACCTTATGGAAATAAAATATTAAATCACACTGTGTAACCTTTTTGGTATTGATTTCTTTTTTATTCTTTCCATATATTTGTTATTATATATGTGTTGCTGTGTTGTGAATGTATTATGTAACAATAAAACAGCTGATTGGTCAAGTCCTTCAAGTTGTTTTATTCATATATCATTCAGTTTTTTACTAAAAAATATATATTTTATTGTTGTAGTTCATCAATTTGGAGCCAATTTTAAGTTCTTGGTGCACAGCTGGGTAGATCTTAGCACAGATCTGCATCACATCATATAAGCATATGTTTTTTATGTATCAAATACATGTAGTGAAGTAAAAAGTACAGTATACCTCTAAAATCTAGGGGAGTAGAAGTTTAAGTATAATGTAGCATTAATTAAAGTACAAGAATGTCAGAAATTTAAACAGAGTAAATTTACTTAGTTACATTCGACCACTGCTTAGTGCTAACAACTATTATCTGTGTAGCTCCTATGTTGTCCAAAAACTATGAAGAACACATCAGTGAGCCACTGATGGCTTTACTCCTTTATTGGGTTGGTTGATGACGTGCCAGCGTTATCTTTTGAGGCTGCTTTTCTACCAAATTACAGGAAAATTGCTGTGCCATTTAGCCTTACATCAGACTGCACTTGTAATGTTGACACACATTTTTGGGAGCAGAATCTGAATTTCAGTGGTTTTCCAAAAGTGGCAAACAACTGTTATGGTTATGGTGCGACATTCTAAGAGACCAGAATGAATGGAAAGTAAAACCCTTTCTACATTTACAAGAAAGAAGTAATCTGGCTACAGGCCACACTTTAAACACAAAGGACTTTTTGTTTTCATTCTGTTTACTTGTACAGTTCATTCCCTGCAGTTGGGTGTGGATGATGCCAATAAAAACATAACATTCCTTTCAACTTGTTCTGTCTCACTCAGATAAAATATTCTCCACCTGAAAAGGTATGAAAAGTATAAAAAGGTGCAGCTGCCATCCTCTCTCTTTGACAAGAAAAAGATAAAGCCTATGTAGCCTAATATTTTCATTTCATATATGATATTCTAAAGCATGTAACATGAAACCTACCGCTACAGAATACCATGCTATTCAAAATATAAATTGCACTCATATCACTGAGTTTCCTATTTAGTGGGAAATAGAGCTTTGAACGCCGTGAATGTAGCAGGGTGGGAGGAGCCACTTCAGATAATGTCATGTTAGTCTGGTTATACAGCCTGTCAATACTCTCCAGCTCAATAAGACTGTTTCTATTCATCAAACAATCATAATAACATTATTTTCAAACTGTACGTTTCCAACCACAGCCACCAACCTAAACCCCTAAACAGCCGACGTGCAGTGGCCTCTGCTGAGCATCACACGAGGTTCAACTTCAACCTGCTCATCTGGAAACTGTCATTCATGCATTCAGGACCTTCTGTCTTACCTTCAGTAATGTCCTGTTTACTGGCATTAGTGAAACACTTGTTCCCTGTCAGAGGCTTCAAAATAGTGTTACAAAGATTGTATTGGGATTAAAAAATAACCACATTTAACAGACTACTGCATCCTTACACTGGCTAATTGCCTCAAGAACTTATTCATAAAATGTTTTGATAACTTTTAAATCTTGAACTGGTTATATTGCCGAGCTGTTTTAAACTCATCTTCCCAAATGATTTGTCTTTAATCTGATGTAGTTTGTTTGTTTAATTCTTTGTGTTGTAATTCTCTTTTTATTTTATTTTTAGTATTTTATTTCAACTGCCTTTTTTTAAAACCTTTTTCATGTTATGTTATCATTTCACAAAACTCTTGTACAAATAGTAGTATAAAAAATGAGCCATAGAACTTTTGTTTTTGAGTCTGACTGGCGTTTAAAAAAAAAAAACCCTGTTCATTGCATTATATGATGATCTTATTTTCATGTGTGATATTTTCTTTGCTTATACTTTGATATGTTTTGAATAATTTGTATAGTGCAGCAGGAATTAATATGTAACACTTCGTTCCATTGTTCAGGTATGGCCAGTCAAGTTAAACTGGTGTGGTTGAAAAAGAAAGTATACAACACAGTCAGACCACAGCAAGATAACAGAAGGAAACACATCCAGCAGTCTGGGTGACTCGTTTTTTTTGCAACATGGATGGTGAGTTGACCTCGCTACACTGTAGTGGTGGAGGATGTATTCAGGTCTTAAGTCCTAAATTGTTCTTGGTGATGCATATGTGTGTAAACTGTTAGGTTGTTAAATCTTGAACACTGCATCCTATTTCCATCATATGTTTTGTTAAGTAACTAGAAAGTATTCCATATCTGTCAGATAAATACAAATATTTTCCTCTGAAATGTAGAAGAATAGAATTATAAATTAGTATTAAATTCAATTATTTCAATGATGTGCTTATGCTACAGTGTTGGAGTAAATGTACATGTCAGGATTGTATCAGCGTCCACACTGAGAAACATCCTGTACTTGATCCTGCCACACACAGAAGTTAAAAAGAAATTGATATGCCAGTTAAAAGCAAAGTTTGCAGGATGAATTATCCATATAATACATTACTAACTTGACACAATGTTTTAATTATTAGGAGATATTTGGGCTTCATGATAATTATAGAGGAATTGTTCGATGATCCCTTAACCTTTCATCTGGCGCCATCCACAGGCCACAAATATTATTTGTGCAATACTTTGATTTATGAACAAATCCTCAGATTTACTCTGGATGATTTAATGATTTAAAATACCAGAATAAATATAAATCAAGCCACAACAAAAAACAAGTGAAATGTGCATGCATTTATAAAGATAAAACCCTTTCAGTACGAAAAGGAAAGTGACATGTGCTAATACAGAATCATTGCTCTCTTTTAGTGCTGACTTCAAGAAGAATTGTCCTACTGGGAAAAACTGGAGCTGGGACAAGCAGTCTGGCTAACACCATATTAGGAGAGGATTTGTTCAAAATAGGCCATTCTGCCGTCTCTGAAACAAGTCTTTCTCATGCAGAAACCAAATCTGTCAATGGGAAAAACATCAAGTTGATCGACACACACAGTTTTTTTGACACGTGTGGATCCGAGACGATGCTCAAGGCTGAGATAGTGAGGTGTATCACAGAGTGTGCTCCTGGGCCTCATGCTTTTCTCATTGTGCTTAAAGTGGAGAAATTCACAGAGCAGGAGAAGGACGTCATCAAAAAAATATGCCAATATTTGTCTGAGGAAGCTTTAAAATATGCCGCCGTTGTCTTCACTCATGGTGACCAGCTCCAGGAAAAGATGAAGATTGAGGAGTTTTTCAGTCAGAATATAGATCTGAGTAATCTGGTGAAGAAGTGCGGAGGCCGGTGCCACGTTGTTGATAATAAGTATTGGAAGAACAACGGAGAGGACGACTACAGAAGTAACCAGTACCAGGTGGCAGAGCTGCTCAACACCATAGAGAAGATGGTTGAGGCAAACAAAGGAGGCTGCTACACCAATGAGATGCTACAAGCAGTGAAAAGAGGAATAAAGAGAGAGGAAGAGTGCATTAGACAGTCATCATCATCAGGCAACATGTCACAGGCAGATATTAGAGTAGAAGCTACAATTAGTGTTTTTAACAGCTTATTGATCAGATTGGCAGGTACTGCAACAGGGGCATTGTTAGGAGCTTTTCTTGGTGTGGCAAGGATGGTTGCAGCAAATGTAAGAAATGTTCAGGATCTTTCAGCACTGGTATCAACAAACAGAGGAATATTAGCAACTGATGCTCTGTGGGGGGGAGTGCAGGGTGGTCAGATAGGATATGATGCAGCTGAAGGAGCAGAAACTGCAAAGGAAGCCATGGACAAGATAATAAAGGCTGTATTGGGGTCATCTGGGGTTGCAAATGATCAAAACAAAAAATAGAGCATTGACAATAAAAAGAGTGGAGCAGGAGGTTGTTGTTTGTTATATAATTAGGGAACAATGGGCTACTAGGGTTACAGATGTGTGAGACATTGAAATTATTAGTTAGAAACCAGGATTTTGAGATCAAGCTGTAGTTACTTTCTAATAATACCTGTCAAATATGTCAGTGTGATTAGTGTTCTACCAATACAGGGTATAATAAGTATACATTTGGGAAATTATTAATGATGAAACAGTATTCCATTTTGAATAATTCTGAAGACTTTTAAATGCTGAGTAATGTATTTTTAGTTTGTTTTATTTTAACTCCTTATTGCAGTGTTTTTGCATTTACTTTTGAGTGATTCAATAGGTAAAAAGCTTGTTTAATAGGACTTTCTTCAGTCTCTCTTTTGTTGTGCCAACTATAATAAATGTAATGGCCATACATGATTCATTTTAACGTTTTAATAATTTAATAATAATTAATCTAACATCAATCTGGGAAAGATGAAGGACATGTGCTATTATACTGATGACAAGTATTTTTCAAAGATTTTACTCTTTATTTTACATTTCCATGCCTTTTGGATGCTGAAAGATGCTTTTCAATTTTCATTGTTTTTATTTTTAAAGTAGCAAGCAATAGATTGTAACACATTAGACAATTAAACAACTGTGCTTACACATTTTCCACTGTCTGTTTTGTTGTGCATCAGTAAATTAAAACCAGAAAAAAAAAATTCCAAAGACCAGATTAAATTTTATTCAGTTTTATTTTAACTCAAATGAATTCACGCACATTCTGAAAATATTGAGTGTTTGCACCGTTCACGCCAGAGAGAGAAAGAGCGCAACAGTGATCATGCAAGATGGATAGATAGATTTGAAACCAAATCCTACCAAACGATTCCAAAAGGAATCGTAATTTTGAAATGATTCCAAGTAGGAATCGGTTCTCGATGCCCAACCCTACTCCTTGCATTAGATGGGCTTTGTCATTAAGTTGAAAACGTGTCTTTCTGAACTCACAAACATGATATGTGAGACAGCCAAGCTACCAACACAATGCAACACACCATGATGTTTTGCCAGAGGTCGACTAGCTAATTAGTGATATCACCTGTTTAAGTGCATAAGTGGAATCAAAATGTGGCAGGACTAGCTACATGGCACATTTTTATTTTTCCACCTCTGTTGTATTATACTAGAGTATATAAACAAAATGAATAGTAACTGAAATTACTGAGAAATAGCATGTTCTGCACCAACAGTACTTTTATTTTTGATACTTGAGTATATTTTGCTTCTAACATAACATAAAATTACTCTTGTTTTAGCCACTTTCACTTAAGTAAGTTTTTGAACTAATCCGTAGTGCAGTATTTTCATAGTTATTATTACTTCTTCTACATAAGTAAGGCCTCCTTTACACTACCTGGTGCAAGTGGCCATTTTACCTGTAAGCAAAGACATTCTAGTTTGCAGGCTGTATACATTAATTTGAATTGAAGTTCATGTACTATAATTCAAACATCCATTTTAGATGCCTCATTCAATCATTCTATGTGGTGGAAAGCCTGCAGTGGAACGCTGACAACATGCTGCAGTCAGTTCCACTGCCCTCTTTGTCCCAAAGCCATGTTTAAACCAAGCCAACCAGTCAGACTTCAGCGGCATTTGGAGGTCCACGTAAAAATGCCATTGCATTTGAAGGTATGCCATTGCATTTTAGAGTGTGTCCATGTGACTTGTTTATCATTGTCTAATATAAACATGTTCTGGACTTACTCTTAGATAAGAAGATCTGCCGCTGCAATTTGAACTGCAGGAATGGGAGACATTATCATTGTCCTATTTGTGACAAAACCGTTATTAGAAGGACAGACATGGAAGCACACTTAAAGTCTTGTCCCATACAACAAAATTCCACCTCAGCTGCTGTCCAGTCCAAACCGAGTCAGGATTCATCCTTGCCTTCCCTGCAACCAAGTTCATCTGCTGCATCTATTCCTCTGCTTCCACCAACCATAATATCCCCATCTTCAGACCTTCTTGTGCAACGAGATACAACAATATGTACTAGTCCCTCTGCCCAATCAATTCAAACATCTACCAGTATGGGAGGGTGTGGAAAGATCAAGTGGATGACCATGAAAAGGAATCAATCATGGTGCCCTTCAAATTCACATTTTACAGCACTGAGGACATGTGGAAATTCTGTGAGGAAATAATGGACAAAAGAAATAATTTGGCCTATTGTGAATGTCACACAGATGAGTGAGTTTGTGTTTGAGGATAAAGGGCTACAGAACATTTGATCATGTTGTGACTTGGTGTTTTTTTATGTTTTTCTCATTGATCACTTAATAATTTTCTTGAATTATACTGTAGATATCAATAATTAGGGTTGTATCTAGTGGTACGTAGATGTTCCAGCAGCCCAAGAACATATAGCATAGACATAGAACCAAAAATGAAATTTATGGTAGTTAAGAATAAAAATACAGAATACAACAGAAAAACAAATTGAAAAAAATATAGAAAAAGAGCAGTGCAATAAAGTCAAAGTTAAATGATAATGAAAAGACAGCTGTATACTGTATAGTAGCTACACAATAAAATATATAGGCCTATGATGACATCTTATGAGATGTTGGCTTATGAATATGAGTAATAACTTAAAAGAAAAGTTGTGCACTGACCAATGTTATTCCCTACATTGTTTTCATTTATCAACTATTTGACCTTTTCTTTTCAAGATCCTCAGCTTTATAGTAGGCTACAAAGACAATTGAGCCCCGAGTCATATCACCCACCGTTTAATGACTATGTTGTAAAGTTACGCAGTGTATATTAGTCTACATATATGGCAATCATTAATGAGAAGTGTTTTTAAAAAGACAAAGGCTAATGTTTCAATTGTCCAAATCAATAGCTTTATTTTTTTCTTTGAAGTAATACAGGTTATGGATAGCTTTTTGTCCTAGATTTGGACAGAATAAATCAAAATGCCCAAGTTGTAGCTCATGCGCAACATAAAAGGAAAAACAGAACAAAAATGACAAACAAAACAAAAGTTTACTATATAAATAAAAACGGTATATACTTCAGACAAGGAATTGATTGATTTTACATCATTGTTTACTAATTAATGTATTTGTGAGGAAAACGATTCAAACGGAAGTGCATTCGCGATTTTATTTTGAAATGTATCCCGGGCATTTCCTGTCCGACAGGCTTGAGAGTGGAGGATCCTGCTGCGGTAGCGACCTCCTAGTGGACGCCTGCAGCAGCCAGGTGCCTCTCCTCCCGAGGGTCTTTTCCATAACAGAAAACGAAACTCATAAGTGCTTTCTCTGCTTGTAAAACTCATCAAAATGGCTGAGCAGCAGCAGCATGGCGTTGATTTGGACCAGAATCAGTTCTGCTGTTCAGTATGTCTGGAGCTGCTGAAAGAGCCAGTGACCATTCCCTGTGGACACAGTTACTGCAAAGGCTGTATTGAGGGTTGCTGGGAACATAAAGAGAAGAAGGGAAAGTACAGCTGCCCTCAGTGCAGGGAGACCTTCACCACGAGGCCTGTTCTGCGGAGGAACAACATGCTGGCTGAGGTGATGGCGTGGAAATAAGCCGTCTAGAAGTGGTGATAGAAAGATACCATTGATTGATAACATTTGTGTTAATGGACCTTTTTCTCAGCAGACATTTTGACTTGTCCTAGTAGGAAAAGCACAGCTGGAATTGATAACCTTAACGATGGCTCAATTCCATCAAGTGTCCCAGTAAGTTATTTCAGTGAGTCAGCATGCACAATACCAGGGCCTCTCCTAAGTGGAATGCGGCCATCATTAATGGTTTTGAATACACCTGAGCTTTTCCTACTATGACATGTCAACATGTCTGCTGTGAAAAAGGTCTATAAAGTGAATCTGCAAGGAAACTAGTAGGCTAACCAAAGTTTTCAAATAAATGTAGTGTAGTAAAAAAAGTGAATACTTGCCTCTTAAATGTAGCCAAGTGGAAGTGTAAAGTAGCAAACAATTTAAATACTTAAGTAAAACACAAGTACCTCAAAATTGTACACAAGTACAGTGCTTGAGTAAATGTTACTTTTCATCACTGCCTGTAGGTCCGACTACAGTCACCACATACATTTAGATAGCTGTAAGTGGTCATGAGTCTGACTGACTCACTTGAAGTTTGTACAATCCTTGTGTGAAGCCCTAATAACCCCATGAATTAGGTTCTCTAAAAATCCTTGTGCACTTAAAAAACAAAGAAAGTAATAAGAATAGAAATAAGAATAATTAATTCAGATGATTGTGAAGCCTTGCTAGACTCTGTATACACTGAGTGATTTCTGTTCTTATTCTGCTTTTCTCCTGTATGTCATGTAATTTACAATAATATTTATCTTTCTTTTTTATCATCCCTGCTGTAGCTTGTGGAGAAGCTGAAGAAGTCAGGCCTTCAGCCGGCTTCTCCCCCTGCTGCTGAGGCCTGTGCCGGCCCAGCAGATGTCGCCTGTGATTTCTGCCGTGGGACCAAACGACACAAAGCCACGATGTCTTGCCTGACGTGCTTGGTATCTTACTGTCCCGTTCACCTGGAGCCTCACCACAATGTTCCTGTGTTAAAGAAGCATCAGCTGGTCTCTGCTACAATCCCACTGCAGGAAAAGATGTGTAGGAAGCACAACAAGCTGATGGAGATCTACTGTCAGACAGACAAGAAGTGTATCTGCTATCTGTGCGTTATAGATGAGCATAGGAGCCATTATACAGTGTCCGCTGCAGCAGAGAGGGCTGTGGAACAGGTCGTAACAAAAAACACAAACAGAAAGATCTGCAGTCAAACACATTGATATAGCGTTTTAGTCAAATCTTTCTCACCAGTAGCAGTCGGATATGATTGAAGTGATAGAAAACATACTATATAAATATATCCATTCACAAAGAGCCATTGGCTGGTGTGCCAACAATTTCTTTCAGAAACAGCTGACCGTGAATCAAAAGAAAGTCCAGGAGAGACAAAAGGAAAGAGAAAATGAGCTGAATGAGCTGCTCCAAGCTCTGAAGGAGTTCAAGGTGTGGAATTTAGACTTTAGTATTTGAGTAATCCCGTGTTTTTGATAACTGGTCCTACGATATATGTATGGAGCCTTTCATTTTTCACCAACATAACCACTACAGATGCATGCATTAACTTGTAGATTCAGTTTGCCATGACAATGCATGTATAAAAATAACAGTGTCACAAAGTCGGAGCTTTGCCCCATATGTGAGTACATATTCTTAAAAGAAAACGCTTTTGTTTTTGTTTTTGTTTGTATGAACAGAGTTGCAGCGAGCCTGCAGTTAAGATCTGTGATAAGGTCGTTGATGAGCTGATCTCCTCCATTAAGAAAAAACGCACTTTGGTGAAGCAGCTGATCAAAGCCCAGGAGCACACTGCAGTCTGTCAGGCTGAAGAGCTGCAGCTGAAGCTAAAGGACGAGATCACCAAGCTGAAGATAAGAGACACCGACCTGGAACAGCTTTGTCAGACCGACGACCACATCCATTTCATTCAGGTAGCAGACACCTGTGTGGCGTGGAGCAATTTTATAAAAATTATACACTTTGTATAATAGTATAATATAAAAGTTACTGGATGTAAATTCCACATTATCAGTGCTGTACAGCCAAAGCACACACCGTATTAGAAGCTTAAAACATGCAAAACTCGGCTCAGTTCATTTTTCTTGAGGACACGGCAAATGTGACATCTGCTGGCCAGATTTGACAGTGAAACACGTGATACGCTGATGGTGATATTGGACTATCTATTTTATTTTTTTTATTTTTTTTTTGGTCTCTGGCTTATTGAATTCCCTCCAGACTTTCCAGTCCCTCTCCACCCCCTGCGAATCTCCAGACTGGCCAACTGGCCCTGTTGTTCATCCTCAACGTTCCACTTTCAAACCTGTGACTGACTGCGTGTCTAAGCTGAGGGATGACATAGAGGGCCTCCTGAAGGACACATCTCACAGCATCTCTGCCACAGGTACCTGGTAGAAGTATAAGAATCCAGAGTAATACAGTGGATTTGATTCATGTCCAGTGGCAGGGCATAAAGTTAACTTTTTTGACCACCAGACACTTTTTTTTTTTTTTTGCCTCATAAAGGTGAAAAACAGGATTTGCTGTTTGTATATGATCCTATTCATGGTAGCCTACTCGTGGACATTGCACCGTCATCACGTGCTGTAGTAGGGGGGCCAGCCTTGATAATACTGCATAGGGGTCCGGTGTTGGCTCGTTACGCTACTGTATATAAGAGATGAGATGACTGACAAAATCAGGAGTCGCCTACGCGCACCACAACAACAAAAACACTGGTGAATGTGGACCATAACACATGAGTTTGTATAGTTCTTAAAAATAAATAAAAAGGAAACTTGTTTTGGGGAGAATAATAATTAGTACAATTAATTAATTAATTAATTAATTAATTAATTAATTAATTAATTAATTAATTAATTAATTACTCTGGGCTGAGATTTTCTAGGAACCTTACCAAAAAGGCTCAGGATGATGATGTTGGTATAATATGAAAACGGCTGGTGGATTTAAGACACAAAATAATAATTTATTGAATGAATCAAATATGAACATATCTGTCAGTGGCTTGTTGATCTTTACATTGTTAGTTAATTTCCTATCCTGGGCTGGGACACACATTCATACGGTTTAATAATGTACTTATTGGACTTTAACTTGTCATTGCAATTACAATAAAGTAGCTGTCCTCAATTTAGGTCATCCTGTAGGTCTCATCTGCATTTTTTCCTGCATCCATAGTGTGTGATTGTGTGTGTGTGTGTGTGCGCGCGCGTCAGTCGCGGGGGAAACGGAGCAACAGGCCCGCCCGCTGCAGACAGCTGACAAGATTGAAACAGCAGCAACTTTCAGAGACTTAAGAGTGAAAAATCGTTACAGCGTCCATTGATGTTACAATGTATACATGTTGGCAGGACTGTCTGAAATGTTTTGCACGGTCTTTCGCTGTACGTTTTGTTGGTAATGTGAGATGTTCGAGTCACACACACGTCTCGTCTTCATAACAGAAACAAGGAAATACATTTTACCCGTTCTCACTCCCGCTTGGTCAGCGGCTGCAAGTGGGACTGCTGGGATTGAGTTAGTAATGAAAATGCGATTGGGAGCCCCGGCTGTCAATCAATGTCTTCCAGTGATGCGGGCCCCTGATAGGACCAGGCCTGTAAGCAACCGCGTGCCCTGCTTACCGATAGTTACGCATCTGAATCACTCAATTCTCATTGGCTACCTGCCAAAGTGGCAGGTAGATTGACAGAGATAGATAGAGTCGCTACTCGCTCCGATCGCCGGCACTCTCTCACTTCTCCCTCTACCACACACTCCCCACACACACGCACACATGCGGCTCGACGCACACACCAGCGCACAAGTATAAACATCAGGCCACTTACATAGTCTACGGCGAGAGCTCTGCGTAGAGCCTCCGCACAACTGTAAAACTGCCTTAAGATGGGCACAATGAGGAGAGAAGCTAAAATAAGCCCGAGTCCGACCCAAGCCCGATCTGTTAAAAAAAAAAACGGCCCGAGCCCGGCCCGAATGGGCTTAGCCTGTCGGGCCCCGACGGGCTTGCAGGGCTCTACTGTCCAGTGGTATTTAGGGTCTGTTTGTTTTTGTTAGTTTCTACTATAGATGTTGTGCTGCCACCTGTGCCAAAGACCAGAGAGGAGTTTTTACGCTGTGAGTGAAACCTTTAATTCCCTGCAGTTCCACAATATATCAGTGCATTAGTAATTAAATAAATATTTAAAAGTTGATGATAATATTGCCTTATTTTTACTGCTTTGTTCTTTCATCAGATTGCCGTCATCTAACCCTGGATGAAAACTCAGCCTCCCAATGTTTGTCCATTTCACAAGAACACCGGAGTGTGACGTATGCACCCTATGAGATATATTATTCTACTCGCTCAGGGCAGGTGTTGTGCAGAGAGGGTTTGTCAGAGCGCTGTTACTGGGAGGTCACTTTAAGTGGTTATACTTGGTCTGTGGCAGTGTCTTACAAAGACATCAGCAGATCGTCGTCAAATGAATCCAAGTTTGGAAAGAACAACGAGTCGTGGAGTTTAGAGTGCTCCCCAGATGGTTACACTTTCGAACACAACACTAGAGGCATGGCAGTGTCCGGCCCTCAGTCCTCCAGGATTGGAGTGTTCCTGGATTATAAATCAGGGACTCTGTCCTTTTACAACGTGTCTGACTCGATGACTTTACTCCACAAAGAGCACACCACGTTCACTCAGCCTCTCTATCCTGGCCTTGGGCTGAAGAATGGAAGCAGTGGACATTATGCAGAACTGGTGAAGTTATAGTGATAAAGTTTATATTGGGGTGGCTAATGTGTGCCACTGTTGAGCAGGCTGTAATTGGCTTTCCAATATAACTGAATACCACATGGTATATGAGAGGATGTCATTTTACAAGAGTGAAGAATAAAAAGAAAAAGAAGAAGCATTGAATACCACTTCACTCTAACTTTAAGGTCCTGCTAAGTAGGTTATTTTTAGCCTTGTCTTTGTTGCAGAGTTTTTGTGCCAATCTTCTCTGTAGCTGTTCGCGCTAACAAGAAATGCTGCAAAAATTGGCAACTATTTTGATGATAATTTGTAAAACATTTCTATATAATATTATTTTAAAACACATTTGTGCAACTTTAGGCCATATAAGTAGTTCCATAATTGCAAAACAGTTAAGGTAAAATGGTAGAGTGCCCTCAGTCGTTATGGCTGATTTATTGCATTAATGTGACATGGTGTTTTTGGCTTTCTCTTGTTCTGGTTGGATTGTCAATTTCTTGGAATACTTCTTTGCATGAAGAAGGCTGCTCAGAAAAGTTTTTCGTCAGTTACTTGAAACCATATCAGCCTCGGCACAGTTTTATTGGTTTTTGTGTTTATATAAATATGACTGTTTGGTTAGGATGAGCGGCCATTGCTACACATTGGAGGATTTATATGCAGAAGAATATGCTGTAAATCATTTGGATTATTTAGTTCAATAAATAAATGTACCCACAGCCCATTGTTTCTGAGTGTCATGCATCTTGCCAGAACATGTATAGGTGGTGAATTTGTTTGGTGTACGGAGATACTGTCGTTTCTAAAATCATTAACTAATTCAAACTATTGTATTTAGGGAACTACACAGTGTCTCAAGATGGCAAAAAAAATAATCTCGGACACTACTCGGGTCAGTCCTTAATAGTAAACATAATATGTTGTATCATGAGATGATTTGAGTTCATTAAATGGACTTTAAGAATTCTTACAAGACATTTAGATAATAGTACAAACCAAATGACAAACAACTGGAGTGATTATTTTTGGACACAGGCTGTGCCTCTGCCTGTTCCACAGAGAGGTCATGGGGGGGTCACAGTCAGCTGCTGTCGTGCATTTCTGCAGCTAAAGAGAGAAACTAACAGTGTCTGAAACATTAGCAGGGTGGATGCTTGCTAACACAGGTGTGTGAAATCTGCTCTTCCTTTCTCAGGTTAACTCTTGCTCTGTGATACACTCAGTTTCCAGTTTCCACCCAAAATGAATGAAATATAATGCTCCAGTACTGTAATAAAGGCAACCTTCATGAAGGGAAGGACACAGAACATTTATTGTTTTCATGAACCATTGTGTGATACTGAGAGGTGTAACTATTATTTACTGAACCTGATGTAAATGGGGTGAACAAAGTTGAAAGAAAATATTTGAAATTTTAGAATACCCAAAGAATGACTTTGAAAGCACTGTGACATGGACAGAGGGCACCTGTATCCCACTATGTAGGCTAGTCCCTAATGTTTGGATAAACAACTCAGATATCAGTTTGACTTGCCAAAGTATAAAGACACACCTACAGTACAGTATAGCATTAGTCACAACTCAAACAGCCAGGCGTGGTTCTATAAGGTTGTTTTTATGCTCAAGGCTATTTTGATTTGATTCAGTGTACAGAAGTTCACATGGTTTAAAGCGTTTGTTAGTTTTGCTCTATTTCAACATATTATTTCATGAAGGAGATGAAAGCATTTTTAGTATGACCTTTCAGTCCATTCAAAGAATATTAACAGTCCCATTCACCTAAGTTCAAAGTAACAGCTCCAATGCACTTAATAATACTTAATAAGAGTTGATTTCATCACCTAGTCTCTGTTTGTCCTAGATGGATATTGAGCACTAAAGGAGATTAACTTCTTGTTCATGTTTTGTGTCATGCATTGTTAAAAACATAGGGCTGTATCATCATTGTTATTAGCAGTACTGGTCTCATTGTGTTGTTTAGTTTAGTGGTTCTCTGCCTACCATATTTTTTTGTAATTGTGTACAACAAAATATACATACAGTACATACAAATACAAAATGTACTTTTGTATATGTACTGTGCCTTAGGAGTGTAAAAGTTGCTAATGAAATGAAAGCAGCATTTTAGAGAGAATAAAGAGATAATAGAGGGAAAACTGGAGTATATAAAAAGATAGAATGTTCCACTGGCAACATAGCACTTTATAGTATGATGAGTAGAGAGGGTAAGAGGTAAGAATATCACGCTATAAATAACTCATCCGACATAGCAGATCTTAGCTCTGCGTGTTGTACGCAGCAGGCATGAGGCTGATATGACTTGAAAGGTGGCATTCCTGAGCCATTGGTGTGCTCTTCAGTATTTGGTGGCAGCAAAGTATACTGAAGCTCAAACCTAAAACAAAAGAGCTGAGTAGCAGCTCTGTCACAGGACTTTGCCACTCAGCCCGTCATAACCAACAGGTCAGCCAGTGAAACCTGAGATAACTGTAACTATAACTATAACTATACTACTACTATAACTGTAACTATACTATACTATACTACTACTATACTACTACTATAACTGTAACTATAACTATAACTATAACGTAAGTACTTATTCTTGGATGGTAAACTTTGTTTCTGTGTTAACATTGTTGATGTTTTCAAGAAACATTACTTAACTATGTTCTGTTCTTCTGATAGTTTAATTGTCAATAATTTGTCTAATTACCTTGACTTTTTTTCTGGAATTTTATGAGAACTGCTTTAAAACACAATTTTAAACAGTTTAAAATCATGTTTTAAAGCAGTTATGACACATTTCATAGGTCTGCAGAAAGAAAGCATTACTTGACACTTTGGGATCGCTAGGTATTAAACATGGTTAAATAAAATATATTTGCATAGATATACACAATACAGAAGAGATACAATATATATCTGGAGTCATTGACCCCAAACTGTATTCATGTTTTAAACTTAACTTTTATTCTATAACTTAACTTATTATGCTATTACTCATGTGATAGCACCGTTGGAGTGGAGTCAGGAATTCATTTCACTGCTTCTTGTAAGTGTATAGTGTATACATGTGACAAATAAAGAAACTTGAAACACAAAGAACATCATTTTGTAAGATAACATATGGTACATTTGTAGGCTTTTGTCTGGGAATGACTTTTGGCAAACAAAAGGCATACTTTCATGCACATCCTCATATAACTCACAAACATGTATCTCCTTACTTGGTGTAATGGCAATGCTTTATGATCCAGTCTTTGGCAAAGGGAAGGGACTTCAATACTTATCCAGATATAGTGTTTTAACAGGGTCAAATGAAATAAAAATATTTAAAGGAAAAAGTTGGTTAATTTTGCAATTAGCTTATTATTTTTTTAAATATTTTTTTCATTTATTATTATCAGTTATTTTTTATTGGGGTTATTGAGGTGTGTTGGACCTCCCAAAATCTACCCTGTGACACTATTCCCTATAAAGTAGGTTAAATTATTTTTTCTTCTGTTTCAGCTTTAGCAGTAACGACATACTGCATGGTACATCTCCGTTGTATGAAGTCACCATGGTGATATTTGACTTTGCTCTGCTTTCACAGCACTAGCAGGATCACACGGGCGACTGTAAACACACTGCTCCTTCAATCGGACGCTGCATATGATTGTCTTTCTTCGTCTCTTCACAAGAAGAGCGACACTATGGATGGTGTTTACCAGTACTCGGTTTTCTTTGAGTGGAACAGCAGCCTGCTCGGGGAGCAGGCGAAGAGAATCGAAACATATTTCCGTGTTCGGCGCAGATCCGGCGGAGGAGACTGTGGACCAGTGAGCAGGGTGAAGGATGACGTCTACAGCGTTGCTTTCAAATATCAAAAAGGTAGCCAATAAGATAAGACACCGTACATTAGCCTGCTGATCAACTCATGTTCTAAATGATGTCGTCTGTCTTATGTTGGTTAAAGAAGTAGCCTACCCTATGTTTGAACTACAAGGCTCACTGCATAGCCTACTTTAAGTTTCACTTTCCCGAAAATGAAACCTAAATCTATTCTGCCACAGATGAGCTTTTGATTTCGCCGAATATCTCAGATAAGTAGCGTTAGTCTACAGCCTAAGTATAGACTACCCTGTAGAAAAGAATATAACAATAATCCAATGCAAAAGATTAGTAGATTTCCAGTTTTCAGTCACTGCACCAGCTAACTGAAATATAAAGTAGGCCTACTTCAGTAGAATCAGTTGTCTATAAAACATGATTGAATGAGAAACAACAAAGGAGGTCATCATGCCTACTGTATGAGTGTGTACATTGTGGGAGAGGGGGATTGAAACAACAACGTTGCTCTGTTTAGTGACAAAAAATGTTTTGTCAGATGAGCAGCAAGTCCATGATTTAAAACACAATAAATAATGTCACATGCTTTTAATAGATCAGCTGGCAGTCCTGCAGAAATCTGAGCATGTTGTGGATGGTGTGGTGTTCGCTGTCCGAGGCACCATGGAACACATCATCTCCTCTCCAAGCCAGGATCCTACAGCTCCAGTACAGGTTAGCACAACATTTCTGTCATTCAATCAAGATTGTGTAGTCAAAAAATACATTTCTATTAACATTTTCCCATTTCATGTCGTTATATAACACCAAAGAGGTTGTATACTGCATCATAAACCAGTAAAGCTGTTGTTGTTGTTGTTGTCATTACTTGTTTATCTCTTTTCATCAGAGCCCACAGTCCATTCCTGCCTCAACTCCTCCACCAAGTGGTGAAGAATATGAACTACAAGTTGATGCTTACCTTCTTCGTTACCTTAAGGAATGTCCCAAGGCTGGGGAGAAACTAGAGAAAGAATTTGCCTCTGTGGCCTGCTCTGCTCAGCTTTACCCAGAGGAGGAGAGGGTTTCAGTTAGGCGTTTAGCTCAACCTGGTGCTGCAGGCGATGATAGAAACTGGAATGCCGAGGTAGACAAACTTTTTGATGGCTACCTGTGCCACTATGAGTTTGACGCTCATAAAGTTAAAGCTTTGCTTCAGTCCTGCAGCTCTCGTCAGAGCACAGATGAGGTGAAGGTGTACAGCGAGGTTGGGATGGCTGTTGTTGTCGGGGAGCCTTCTCAGGTGAACGCCAGGTTGATGAATGTAGAGAACAGGTCAGGTGTGAGTGAGAAACAAACCAGCATTCGGCGACTGGGCGAGGCCAAGCTCCGCCTCCTCTGGAAAGAGATCAAGCACAGTTTGGGACGAGATTGTCCAGGAGTGAAGGTAACGCAGGGAGCTGCCGGTCAGTTAGTTTTGGAAGGTTCTGCAGAGGAGATTCTTAAGGCAGACGATTGGATCTCTGGTCAGGAGAATTTGGTGTTGGAAAAGACGGTTTCTGACATGAGCCCACATTTGTTGGCCTTTCTAAGGAAGGCATACAGAGGTCCAGGGGTGCTAGGCCACTTTTTAGGTGTCAGTGACAAGGTGGAAGTAGAGTTACGAGACACAGAGCTACGTTTGGTCTCCCTTTCCACTGATAATCTTGATGAAACAGAAAATGCACTGCAAGCTGAGATAAAGGAAGTAAAGATTGATGTTCCTTACTGCTCCGCTGTGCCGTCTGAGCTTCAGGAAAAGCTTAAGTCCAAGACAAATGAGATGAACCAAGGGCAATACAGGGCTCAGATCGTGTTTGGCTCAGACAGCTCGGTGTGCTTACTGGGCCACACCAAAGAGGTTGAAGAGCTGAGTGAAGCTGTCACACAGTTTATTTTGGACCAGTCTAGTGTGCAAAACAAAGCACAAGAGATTTCACCAAGTGTTGCTCATAATTTGGAATCTCTGAGTTTGAGTGAAGTAAACACAACAGTTGCGCGCTATAGACTCCGTGATGGGTTCCAGGTGCTGGTGTGTCAGGGTGACATCACCAAACAGGATGCTGATGCCCTGGTGAATGCTGCCAACGAAGATCTGGACCACGGTGGAGGGGTTGCTGCTGCGCTGAGTAAAGCAGGTGGCCCTAAAGTACAGAGTGAGAGCACTGCCTTAGTAAAGTATAATGGGAAAATCCCCACAGGTGAAGTGGTAGTGACCACAGGGGGGAACTTAAAGTGCAAGAAACTGCTGCATGCTGTTGGGCCAGGTGGGAAATCAGGTGGTAGAGAGGGGGTGTTACTGGAAAAAACTGTCCAGTCTGCTCTGAATTTAGCAGAGATGATGGAGTTCAAGTCCATAGCCATTCCCTGTATCAGCTCAGGGACATTCGGTGTCCCTGTTACTGTGTGCTCTGAGGCTATTGTTACTGCTGTTAAGAAGTTTGGCAGTTACGGGGAGAGAAGTCTGAGCAGAGTCATCCTGATTGATAACAGAGGAGAGGCGGTGAGGGCAATGCAGGAAGCATGTGATCGTCTTCTCCAAGGGATAAGTACTGGAAACAGTGCACCGAGAGATCTGGGCTTCCAGGTGGATGCTTCTGCCCAAGACACAGCAGGAGGAGCCACAGCTGGAGCTCCTGCAGGTGGTGTCCATGTAGAGATCATTCAGGGAACCATCGAGACCCAGCAGGTAAGAAAGATACGTTTCTGTGATTTTTAAGAAAATGTATCAAACCTGCTCATTAGAAGATTAGAACCACTCTCCGCAGAATGACTTGTGTTCAGGATACTTCCACAAGGGCTTTTCTATATGACAGGCATGAAAATATAAATGACTTTGCTTACCTTGATGATGCCTATTTCTGTGTGTTTAGTCTTTGTAAATATGTCTGGTACTTTAGGCTCCATGTTAAAATTACCAGAAGTTCCTGTTAACAAGGGCTTTGGATTTAGGAAGACGCTGATGAGAGGGAACTTTTATTTCTTTAAGTAGGACTAATATGAGAAAATAAATAAGCTATATAGTTGTGTGAAACCTCCATCACATATCCTGTTGTCCTCCTAGGTGGATGCGCTGGTATCGCCCATGGTTGGCCATGAGCCTCTCTCTACCCGTGTCGGAAACATTTTGTTTGAAATGGTTGGATCCCAGCTGACTGCAAAGTTTAGAAAGGAAGCAGGAGAAGAAGAAACACTGCCTGGTGACCCAGTCCTGGTGGAGGGCTTGCCTGAACTCCCATCTAATGCAGTGTTCTTCCTCAACCTCATTCCCTGGGATGATGACCATGATGGAACTGCAGTCCAGGTGAAATTTTGGAGGAGTATTTTCAGTTGTGTCTTATCTTCTTGTTTAAGGAACTGTTTTTCAGTTTTCTGCACCATAATACAGCATTTATTTTGTCTAGCCTTAAAAACTATTGAATTTTGACCTTTTACAGGTTTTGAGAATGGGCATCAACAAAATCCTAACTTCCTGTGTGAAAAGAGGGTTTGGATCCGTTGCCTTTCCTGTACTTGGAGCTGGGATTGCCCTGCGTTTTCCTGACAGCGTGGTAGCCAGGGTTCTACTGGAGGAAGTTCATGCGTTTGGACAGAACCGAGCCAGAGGAACGCCATTACTGGTCCACATCGTCATCCACCCCAACGACGAGGAGTCTAGTGAGGTAATGGAAATGCATTGTACCATAAACGCTGATATTCGCAAGTTCCACAAAATACAGTAAGCAGTAGAAAAAATTCATTTTCTAAATGTATTTGTATTTCTTTATGTGCAAACAACAGTGAAGGCTTCAGAGGTTCAAATATCTTGGTAATGATATTGAGTGCAATTAATTTAGTGTGTCAAAAATAACTCTATTATATTAATGCCAGATCAATTTATACAAATAAATGGCAATCTTGAGCAATAAACATATTCTTCATTTTCCTTTTCTCTACAGGCTTTCAAGTCTGTGCAGGAAGCTTTCCAACCCAAAGGATTCACAAAAGATGTTCACCAACCAGACCAAGGTGGGTATAGGTATTATGTGTCAGCAATAGGGGTGCACGATATTGAAAAAAATGTGATATTGCGATATCGATAATGAATATTTCGATATCGATATTAATTTCGATATTTTTAAACATATGTAGAATTACCAAAGTTATGGGAAAACACATCAAAAATAGATTTCATATTTACCAGTGTTAAAATACATTTAAAATGTTGCCTGAATTGAAAGAATTATAATATATATATATTCAAAATGTAATGATTTATTAAAAATGTAATAACAATAACTTATAACAATATCTTATTCACCAATAAATTCCTGTTAACGACAAAAAAAATGGAAAAGGGTATTTTACAATTACTTTGAATGCAGCACGAGGCTGGCGAGGCCAAACCTTATGCGTCAATGGGCCAAACACTGTAAGGGAAAGCGTATTTTACAATTTCTTTGAATGCAGCATGAGGCTGGCGAGGCTTAGGCCGGTTACACACTGCACGCGTCTCGTGAGCGTGTCAGCCGCGTGGCGTGTCTGTTTATATTTCGGCTCCCATGTTAACAGGTTCGAGCTTACACACTGCCGGCGTGAGACGCGGCTCGAGGCGCGGCTCGAGACGCGCCTGAGATGCGTGCCTTCTAGAAATAGAACCGATGCCTATTTTTCACGCGAGACGCGAGCGTGTTGGAAGCGTTTCCAGGCAAAATAGAATAGGAAAATATGTTTATATGTCATTTAGACACAAATTCATATTAATAAATGACATCTTGATGTTTGAAAGTCTAGGTTTTGACATCAATGTAGATATGATTGTAATACAAAATTTCAGAGAAAATATTTTCAAATGTTGCACTGGTCATACAGAGCGAAATAATAATATAAAGGGTAGTAGGATATGCTACGATAACAACGTGAGTGACGGTCCAACATCAGATAGGCTGTATAGGCTCTTTACAGCTACAGACAGCCCACTTACCCATTTTTCAGAGTTTGAATCTGTCGGCGCTATGTCCCGAGATCAGCCCTCCCTGTACCTAGCAGCAGGAGCAGCGCCGCGTCAGACACGCTTCTGGTGTGTAGGACACAGAAAAATCCACGCAGCTGACACGCAGCTGAGACGCAACAGAAACGCCACGCTCAAGAGACACGTGCAGTGTGTAACTGGCCTTAGTCTGTGCTGTTTTTCAGACAACGGCAGCTACAGTCTGGTGTTACAGTTCTCTCAAGTGAAATACAGACACACTCTTCGCGGTTTAGCTGTCAGCATTTTAACCTCATTTTTTACTCTGTTAAAATGCTCGGTTAAATGCTTGCTAACGATAGGCTAACGTTACCTGCTGTCAGGTGTAGCGCTAACTAGCTAACCCTAATGCCAAGTAGCCTCCCGTGCGGTGATGTTTCAGTTCCCTCTAACGTCCGTTTTCGGATCATCAGAGAGAAGCGCAGGCATTTAAGTGGCACCTCAATAAGGCGCTCCACGCAGCTGATGTTTGTTTATACTTCTCCGCTGGTGTGTGCGTCGAGCCAGCCGGTGTGTGTGTGTGGTAGAGCGAGGAAGAAGTGAGAGAGTGACGGCGTTTTTCTTCGGAGTGAAAACGTTATAGTGAGAGAACCAAAGTGTCTCCCCTATTCTTTCTGAACACGGTGGGAAATCTGGAGCAGGAGAAGTTAACCCTCTCCTTGATTTCATGGTGTTTATGGAGAAGGAGAACCAGGAAATGAGTTGGGGAATTGCAACGCTACCAAGTGATGTGTATTTTTCGAGAGGTGCATCAAAGAGTGTAGACGTAACAAGAGGCTAAACTCAATAGTTGTGCTGCAGCTTGCAATGTAACAGTCTATTGAGTGCAGCTCCGCCATCTTGGACCGAATGCAACACAATGTTCTATTGAGTTTCTCCTCTTGTTGCTTCTATACTCTTTGGTTACATGTCGGGCGGGATGCAACGTAAACAAAATATCGCGTAATTATCGCGAGACTTCCGGTATAATATCGGGCAACGTGATATCGCGATAACGATATTGAGTCGATATATTGTGCACCCCTAGTCAGCAAAGAATTATAATTCAGTACTGGGTTACCTTAACTGAGTTACTTGTTCTCAAAAAGCATTAGAAAACTAAGCTTAAAAGCTAAAAAAAAGCAATCAAGCTAGAGACAAGCATGCTTAACAGAGTCATTATTCTCTTTTCTAGTGTCAGCTACAAGGAGGATCGTCCTGCTCGGGAAAACTGGTTCTGGGAAAAGCAACCTAGCCAACACCATATTTGAAGAGACATTGTTCACCACAAACCATACTCCCAACTCTGGAACAAGTGAATGTCAAGCTGAAACCAGATGTGTCAATGAAAGAAGCATCACTTTGATTGACACTCCTGGTTTCTTTGATGCAGGCAGGTCTGAGGAGGAGATGAAGCCTAAGATTCTGAGGT